>NW_015175994.1:512321-530884 GCF_001447785.1 Gekko japonicus
CTTCCTCCCCGGCATCTGATCGTGCCGGGGAGTGACGCGCCGCGGCTCCGGGGATCTGTGGGATCCCGCCGCGGCGTTCCAACTTTGGTGCGGCTCACATTTGCCGCAGATCAGCCCTCCGTTTCCCTGCCGTGTGGCAGGGACCCTAGTCACCCAGAAGTGATGTCATTGCATCTGGGACATCGCCCAACAAGGTTCCTGTTTGGGGGTGGGGTTTCCCATGCTGGCCAGCTGGCTGGTGGTGGATCAAAGCCCCCAAAAGTGGGGGAACCCCCACTGGGGCCAGGTAACCCTAATCTGGACCCGGAGACCGTCATTCAAAATCCATTCTGAATTTTCATTGCAGCTCTTGTGTGCTGTGATGTATTTAAATGGAGCCAAAGCAAGTGAACTGGCATTGTTGACTGCTATTTTATCCAGTGGGCATTTATGCATCTTCCATTGTCCCCGGTGGGCAATCCTGTCATTCATTTTAGTATATCCTGAAGGAAGATTGCAACCTCCCACTCTGTTCTTTGTGGCAGCAGTAGATACAACCTTCTAGCTGTAAATCTTATATTTTTAAGTGTACTTGTCTTGCTTTTTTTTGCCATCAAATCACAGTTGAGTTATGGCTACCTCATGGGGACTTCAAGGCAAGAGACATTCAGAGGTGGTTTGTAATTGCCTGCCTCTGTGGTATTCTTTGGTGGTCTCCTTTCCAAATATAGATCAGAGCTGACCCTGCTTAAATGAGATCTGACAGGACTGGGCTAGCCTGGGCTATATAGGTCAGGCCTAAAACATTAGGTTTTTTAAAAAATTTAAAATACATGCCTGCCTTTTTCCTAACCAAGTCAGGACCAAGGAGGGGAACTGTAAGATAAAATACAATAAAACTATATGAAATCACACAAAACTATAGAAAAATTAAAACAATAAATACAAACTAAAAGAATGAAATATGCACTTGAAATACATCCAGTGCATAGACCTCCTTTGGAAAAAGTACCATTGATTTCAGTATAGTTTACTTCCAAATACTAAACAAAGCTTGAGTCCCCTGGCAGTCCAGTCTTAAAGGTGCCACTGGACTCAAACTTTGTTCTACTGCTTCAGACCAACAGGGATGCTCACCTGGATCTTACAGATACTGAGTATGTCTAGGATAAGTGCGCAGCCTTAAACTGGCAACCTCGGAAACGATTTGTAGCTTGCCTCTTATGATGCTGAGCAACTAATTTCTTACAGGTATTCGTAATAATTAATTTTGGGAGAGGCATTTATTTTTCTCGTTGTACTCGCAGACTACAAAGTCCGAGAGGCAACATGCTGCTATTTAAAAAAAAAAAAAAACCCAAGCACGAGCGCGTTGCACATTGGGGCATGTAGTCTATTCTTAATTGTTTCCCTTTATGTGTAAAACTAAAGGGGGAGGGGGAAGAGAAAGGAATAGAGGGGGACGGGAGTGGGTTGAAGAGAGGGTCTCCAGGAGCTCTCGCGAGATCTTTAGAAGCTCTTTCTTTTCTCTGTGTCTCGTGCGGTTTGCTCGCGAGCACGACTGCCTTGGCTGGGATGTTTTGTGCAGTCGCCATTCCCTTCTGTGACGTCATAGTGCATTGTTGTGACTTGCGTAGCGGAGCATCCCTCAAGCTGTCAGCTGTGTCGCCGCCGCCGCTGCGGGAGCGCGAGCCCGAGCCGGCCCAGCCCTCCGCCTCCTTATCTTCCCCCCGCCCCTCCCTCAGGGGTTCTAGAACTCCACGTCACCGTATCATTGTCTGTGCGGGACCCTCGGGCTCCCCTTCCCTTCCCCCGCCCCGTCCCTGCACGTTCCATCCCGCCCCCGCCCCCCATAGAACCATCTCAATGAGATGCAAACATGAAAGACAAGAGGAAGAAGAAGGACCGCACCTGGGCCGAGGCTGCCCGCCTGGTAGGTGCGACCGGAGCTTTGTGCGCGCGGGGCCGGCCCGCCCGGTCGCTATTCCCGGGGCAAGTCGGGGAGGTGCCTAGCGCAGCCTGCTCCGGACTCGAGCCCTTTTGCATTGTTGCGGTCGGTAGGGGATGCTGGAGTGACTGTGCAATGCTGGACGCGGGGCAGAGTCAGTTCTCGAGCTTCACGGCAGTGTTGGATTTGCGGGACGGGACTGGAAGTGGCGGCTGCATTCTCATGGAACAATGTTCCGTGCAGAAGTCTTTGCATCGGGGGTTCTGCGAGAACTACTTTGTTCAGGGACTGTCTGCATGCCACGTCCTACAGTGAGGTAGTTCCCATGTAAAAAAGACCAAGAGATTACTCCGGGGCTGGGGGGAGTGAACCTACTAAACACAATGCTGGGATCCCACTTCTCCGGGCGGTATATGTCACGATGACGCCCCCTCCCTCACCTGACCTAATCATAAACACTTGGGGTAATTCTGCAATGAGCTGGAAACTAGAGGGCATCACCTGAGCAGTGTCTTCTGTGGGGACTCTGTGCACTTCTCCTGGGGCCATAGGAAAGGCACTCCCCACTCCGGTTGTAACCCCCTCCATAATGATTTCATTCACCATCAGAATTAGGGTATGTGTAAAGAGGACAGCCTGGAGTAGGGGCACCATTTTCATCCAGAATACAGGGCTCAGTGTGCAGGCTTTTCCACTGCTCATTTCATTTGTACATATGTGCATGCAAAGAGAATATTCTTCACAGATCACCTCCCTTTGTAATGGAATATGTAAAATAGAGCAATTTCTGGTGTAATAGTGTGGGGAATGTTATCTAGTGTGTATATATGTGTGTGTTTGCATATATATGTTTGTGTGTGTGAATGAATTACTCAGATAAACTCCTGTAGCATGTACATGTGCAAGAAGCATTTACACCTTCTAACTAGCATGTGACATATTGTACTCAAAACACTTTTCTGTAGTATATATGAGTGTAATAGGTCCATCCTCTGCGCCGCTCTTCACCCCACAAAAATAAACTGCATGTCTGTCGCCAATATGTCCAGAAATCTCCTTTTCCCCACAGTGCCCTCAAATGTTGTGAAATGCTGGGGGATTTTCTTGTGCACCTCAAAGGGTACTTAAGGTTTCATCTCTCCTCCGAATATCCAGTTACTCCGATTCTCAAATGCCTGTTATGTTTCTAAGGGCACTAATATTCTCCAATGAAGGAAATGTGTCTCTTTTATCAGTGTTTATGTGATTGTTGTACTGTTTTAGTGCATGTTTTAAAAACTCCTGTGAGGTAGCTGTGTTACTCCATTGCTGCAGAAGCAAAAGCAGAGTTCTGTGGTACAGTAATGACTAATTAATTAATTAACTAACTAACTAACTAACTGGGCTCACGTCTACTAAAGCGTGTGTAACAATATGTTTGTTAGCCTTTTTGGTGCCACAGGAAACTCCTTTCATTTTAAACACCAATTTTCATTCTTGGGAATCATTCGCGAAGTCTCGCAAGTTAAACTTGCTGAATGCTTTGCTGCATGAAATCTGGTGGGTGTTGCTCTACAGTACTGTGTGTATTCTGTGGAGTTCCAAGCTCCATTCAGTGCAGCAAGGTAAAGAAGTACAGCAGTTTAAAAGGTCAGGTATTGGCTATATAGCTTGACTTTTTAAAAATGTTTGTTTTATCCTCCCCATTACACTGAGTTAGTAAATGTATCTGTGATGACATTCATTTTTGTTGCTGTGCCATGTCCTCTATAAAGCATGTTCTTTTTGAAAAATATATTTTTGTACTGTGCTCTGTGGGACTGCAAGGCAAGGTCTTCCATGTGTAAAATGTATGAAAATGTTATACTGTCTTCAGTAGCTGTAGGTTCTAGCCCAAATTATATACCATGGTGTAAACTTGAACAGTTGCACATATCATAGGAATGCAGAATAAATGTAAACAGTAGGGTTATACTGCTTTATTGGAAGCTACTAAATGAGGGAAACCATGAAAAATAGTATTCCGCTCAGTGATTCATGGAGAATTTCTACAGAATGTTACCTATGGTCCTACATAGCAGGCACTGGCTGCATTAATGTCCTTAGAAAGAATTTCTAAAATACATTTAAATACTGAGCTAACATTAGTTTCATATGCTAAAAAGCTTCAATTGTCTCTCTTACATGATGTCCTGTAATAACTGCAGTTGGGAAATAAGTTGTCAAGAATCCAGGGCCCATTGTCCCTTGTTGGTCCTGTCTACCTGGAAGCCTCTTGTGCAAATCACTTCAGAAATATCAGGCAGCCAGAAGTGAACTGTGACAAACAATTAGCACAGTGGATTCTTTCTTTTCAGTGCTTCATGGGAGGCATTCCCAATCTTGGCCCAACCCATATCTCTCTCCAAAAGCCGAACCGGGGGTGGGGGGAGAGGATGCCATTTGGTACCCAGGAGCAACAAGGTGCACTGTAACACCAAACAACTGACATAGAAATCCCAGGATTACAACATTGTCAGCAGCAGTATTTCTGTGTCATTATCTAGCATGGTGTAGTGGTTACAGTGCTGGACTAGGATCTAGGAGACCTAGGCTCAAATACCCTCTCTGCTATGGCAGTTTGCTCAATAACTTTGGACCAGTCTCAGCCAAATCCACCAGACAGGGTTCTTGTTAGGGTTGCCAAGTGGAAAAATCTAATTACCTGGGGACTCCTGGTCTGCGGCTGGACTGCGCGTGTGCAAAGCGCACACCACACACACGTCACCAAGAAGTCACGTTATGACGCCGGGCATGCTGGGGGCGGGGCCACGACCATCCGAGGGAAAACCATAGAGTTTTCCCTTGGATGACCGTGGCCGCGCCCCCAGTGTGCCCGGCGTCATGTCACTTCCTGGTGACACGCATGCCGGCTGCGGGGAACGGGCCTCTGGGGCGGGGGTTTCCCTGCCCCCTGGGGGGACTTGGGAAGCCTAGTTGTTGTGGGGATAAAATAGAGGAGAGGAGGAGGATGTAAACCACTTTGGGTCCCCATTGGGGAGAAAGGATATAAGTGAAGTAAATAAATAGAGAATGGAAAGGGAGATTATGTAAATGAAAGACTGCGTTCAGACATCCTCGCTTAACAATGTTGTAACTGGATTAGGAGACAGTCTTCCTTATGCTTTGCACAGCATTCAACTTTTGTGCTGTGAAAACCTTGGGATTTAGGGGATGATGTTTGCTTATATAAAACATGATGGATATGGTTGATTTTATGCTTGCTATATGATAGGGTTCCTAAAACCTTTGTTACACTAGAGCTGTAAGGCATACAGTACACGCATACCCTGTACTGACTGGTTCTAACTTAGAGACTTTGTTGGATTTGACTCCCATTTGATGGCTACTTGCACGATTTTGTGAAGTTTATGAGAGCATTCATGGCATAGTGGTTAAGAGTGGAGAACTCTAATCTGGAGAACCGGATTCAGTTCTGCACTCCTCATGAAGCCAGCTGGGTGACTTTGGATCAGTCACAGCTCTCAGAGCTCTCTCAGCCCCAAAACGAGTCTAGCTTGCCACCTACTGGTACATAATGCTAAAAGAGCTAGAACTTAATGGCTGCTAGACAATCTTTAGCTCTCCTGGCTATATACTGCCATATGATAATTATTATGATTTTGTGCTGTGCATGTCTTGTGCACTTCTCCCAGAGCTCATGTTCCCTTTCTTTGTGAAACTTCCGCATGTGATAATTGGGCCCATGGCAGTCAGGGACTTAAGGAGGCCATCACTTTATTTTGGGAACTCATTGGAGTCACAACCACATTTAGGAAATGTCTTGACCTTTGCCTCTTCATAGGCTTTTTACTAACCAATCTTGTACAATTCTTTGTGTGCCTTTTTGTTCGCTTCTTCTGTTTTGGATGCCCCATGCCATCCAGAGGGCCTTTGCCCTCTTTAGTATGATAAACTGTGAGACATAATCCAATCCATGGCCTTCTAAAGTTCTTTTAAAGGGGACCTTTCTCACTGAGACTGAAGGCATACAATTAAAATAAACGCAATAAGAACAGTATAATATGTATCAAGATGGGTAGTCTGTAGCATTAGAAAAGCACAAGATGCCAGTAGCACCTTAAAGATTAACAACATTTTGGCAGTGGGCAGTGACTCATAAAAGCTCATACCCTGCCGCAAATTTTGTTAGTATTTAAAGTGCTATTGGACTTCTGCTCTTTTCTGTAATATGTATGATCATCAGTGCAATAAAACTGGATTGCAAAATGAGAGAACGGCATATTAAATACAGTATAGTGCATTACTTGTGCTTTTCTAATGCTACAGACTACCTCCCCAACACCACTTTCAATGCACTCTAACCATGCTGTGCAACTGGATTAAAAAACTGGAGAAAGAGTCCAACAAGTACATTGTTTTGTATGAAAGGGAATTGCATGGTAAGGACGGGTGGAGTTTTAGGCTGCAGTCACAGACACTAAATAATCCACTTTCAATGCACTCTCAAATTGGATTTTGCCAGTTCACGCAGTAAAAATCCAGTTGGAAAGTACATTGGAAGTGTGTGACCGCAGCCTTAGTTTAGTAACAGAGCCCATTTTTGGCACATATGAAACTTTTGGTCCCAATAATCTTCATTGAAAGAGCTGGGATGTACCTGTGTCAAAAAGATCAAGACCCGTTGCTGCTAGTCAGCTTTAAAATACTGGCATAAGTGGATTATTGGTCTTTGTAAGGCATACAACAAAACATTTGCCAATATTTTATTCTCATTTAGTTTTCCTTCATAAGACAAGGGTGGTCTGAAGCTCAAAACAAAGATGTATTCACAAAATTTAGCCAACCTGGACCCAGTTGCCTCACAAAATAACTCATATTTTTAAAAAATCAGGGATAGAATTGAATATTATTTTCATTGTCTCTGGTATTGTAGTATTGGGTTTTGATCTAGGATATTTTAAATCCATAAAATGTAGGCATCTGGTGGTTTGTTATTCTGCTCTCTTGGGGTTCATCAATAATTTATTTGAGGCCTTATTGAATCAATTCCTGTTTCAGTGACAAGCAAACAGTTGAGATTGATATGTTCTCAAGCAATGACTCCTGTGATAGCTTGATCAATGCTTGTGCTACAAAATTGCATGAGCACTGAATTACTGCACACTTAATCTGCCACAGATAGGGCAGTTTAATACACAGATTTAAAGGATTTTTGTATGTAGCAGCTCCATTCATTTTTTTTCAGTTTTTCCTACAAGGCCACATTAGGAAAGATGTTAAAAGATGTTAAAGTACTGGAAAATTAAAGTAGTTGATATTGTCACATATGCATTTTATTAAATCTTTAACTACCATACAGCATTTTTCTACAAGATCTGTGGCACAAACTGGGCAACTGTTGAACACTAATCTAATTCCTCTGTGTGTGGCCTAATAATCTTTCTTGCTCCAAACCTCCTATTGATTAATAGATGTTTTCCTTTTATTCTTTCTGTACTCCTCACTGATATGACAGTTTAGTGCTTCACAGATAAAAATAGATTTAGTCTTACATCTTTTTGTAAAATTAAGTCAGATTTCGTGTGTACCAAAGCTAGGGGGAAAACCATGGGACTTGCACAAGAACCCATGCTTGGGGAAAAGTGCGATTCTGACCCATGCAAAATTGCAAATTAATTCATACAGGGCTGTCTTAAAGGAAGTGCTAGCCTTATTTGCTCTCTGATACTTTTCTATTAGGGCTCCTAAATCTCGCCAAATCGCGGTGGGGGATCGCATGTCTTTGCAGAATCCCTTCTGCGGGGACGGTGAGACGCGTTGCACCGCCGTCGCCAGGTCATGACGCTATGCATTGCTCTGGCAACAGGGCTGTTTGGAGCCCTGTTGCCAGAGCAACTCGTAGCGTCATGTCCTGGCGACGATGGGTGCAACGTGTCTCGCCGTCCCCGCGGAAGGGATTCTGCAAAGACATGCGATCCCCCACCGTGATTTGGCATCCCTATTTTCTATATAGCTATGGCATCAAGTGTTGACTTTTTTTTAGATCTTACTTGCGTCTGAGCTCAGTGTGGTGATGAAAAACAAACAAAGAAAAATCCAAAATGGCGTAAACCAGAGTTTATGAAAAAGATTCTAAGAGTTTTCAGGTCCCAACTGTCAACTTCAAAATCTTCTCTGTGTGTTCAGAAACAAACACATTAAAAAATGACACACAAAAACAGATAAGTCTTACAAACTCTGAAAATAGCATAAGAGGACTGTCTTTAAATGAGATGCTCTTCTTCTAGCATAATGTGTATATCTACCTAGATAAGTTTTTCTTTAATTATTTCCCTGTGGCGGTGTGAAATATTCTGGGATCCTTTAATAAACCTTGGCTGCAGTCACACGGAGCATTAGCCACGCTACAGAGACAGAAGATAGGCGGATTTTCCGGGCGCAATCAAACGGCAACATCTGGGAAGCGTAGAGCTCCCCTGGCTAACCCGAGGCTTCCCGCCAAAGATGCGCGGTAAAAAACTAGTACCTCCGAGGTACTAGTTTCCGGAAACAGCGGGGCAAGGGCGGGCGTCTGATCACGTTTCTGGTGGTAGCTCGTGGCATCCAGCGCCTGCCCATGTCCCGTCGCGAAAAGGGTTTTTTCCCCAAGTCTCCACGGGATGCGCGCAAGCACCCAACGGCACATGCGCACACTTCGGGGTTTTAAAAAAAAACAACCCCGCCGCGCCACTCCTTAGCCGCGCCGCAGGATTGACGTATGATCAGCACCTCCCCCCGAACCACAGGACGTCAGCAGGACGTTTGATTTGGCGGCTGCGCGGTAGTTTGCTCCGGGGCAAACAGCCACGCCTCCCCCCCACGATATCCGGCCCGTGTGACCGGGGCCCTTGTTTTGCATCACTTTGGATGTTTTCTTTTACTTTATACATAACTTACTTAAATATATTTATTTTTTAAACTCTTTTGTAATTCTGTCCAAAGGCTCTACAGTAGCCAGGTGTTATACTAGCACAACTATATACTCTATGGTCGAATCTGCATTTGTCTTTCCCACCGGTGTCCCAGCCTTCTGACTCCGTCTTAAAAAAACCTGTCTACATTTGCTTTCGTTTTCAAACTTCAATTGTGCGAGTATACTTTTGCATGTCTGCATATCTTTATTGCCCTCTTGTGGCGGCACCATTGTAATTGCGCCTCCACATCGTTGTAAATGAATCTTCTCCAAACAACATTCAAACAAGCATAGAGAAAGACGGTGTCACAGAAGCACGAAACTAATTTAAAAATGCAAATGCAGATTCGACCTATGCTAGCCAAGTGTTATACTAGCACAACTAAAACATGCTGTTACAGCAGCGCTGTAGCAGTCTTTACAACTATGTTATAGGTAACTATGCTGGTTAGCTATTTAGGATCAGGATGGCAGCTTCCTATCATGTTCAAGTTATTGCGCTTCTTTAGGAAATAGGGAGCCCAGTATGTACTGGCCGCTCTTAAACTATTCTTGAGCAAAGCTCTCCCACAAATGATATATGAAACACAAATATTTGCAGAGAGTAAATTTAAAGATCTAGAGTTAATACAATAGAAATTTCTTAGAGCACTCTTCAACACCCCAAAAGGTACTGCAAATTTGGGCTTAAGACAAGAAGCAGGTTTATCTACTGTTACATTGAATATTTGGATACAGAGGAGTAACTATTGGGTTAAGTCCCATCTGAATCCGGTGGGACTTATTCCTGATCTTTTGTCATCAACACCATATCCCCAATGGGCTCTTAGAATAGTAGATAAATTGAAATCAATTGGGTTAGATCCTGAAAATTTGCTAGAGGGAGGGTTGCAGTACACAAAGAACTTAATATACCAAAGATTTAAGGATATTGAAGCACAAAACAACTATGCAGCCCTGCCTTCCTATTATAAGAGGCTTAAGCTGGGACCAAGTTTAAATGCCGCATCTTACCTTGGACTCATAAAAAACCCTAACCATAGATGGGCATTTACTAGAGCATGGCTTGATGCATTACCCTCAGCAGTACTTTATGGTAGATATACCCGGACTCCCATGCACCAGAGAATTTGCTCCTGTTTGTTAGAACAGGTGGAGTCGGCCTCCCATATATTACTCCATTGTCCGGTTTTGTATTTTAATATTTAAGGCTGCAAGGATTCTATGTCGTAGACTCGGTGTTGTACCATTTTGGTTTATTTTGCTGGTCTTATGACTGTTCTTAATAAATTTGTTTGTTTGTATCATGTTCAAGTTTACCTTCTGGCATTTATTTGCTAACTATAGCCGTGGTAACAGTGGAAACTGCTGTCAAGTTGCAGCTGATTTATGGTGACTTCATAGGTTTTTCATGGCAAGAGACATTCAGTGGTGATTTGCCTTTTCCTGACTCTGTGTAGTAACCCTGGACTTCCTTCATGGTCTCCCGGAGTGAGCACCTGTGGGTCCAAGTACAAAGCTGACCTCCTTGACTTCCAAGATCTGATGAGATCTGGCTAGCCTGGGCCCTCCAGGTCAGAGCAAACTATAACAGTGCAGCACCAAGAAGTCCAACATGAACATCCATGCCTTGAATCAGACGTTGCTGTTGTACATCTGTATTTTTTTCAGGCTTTTCTTTCTCTGTCCAATACCCACCCTGCACTTTTATTCCTTACCTTGTGGGGATAGTGAACTGTCTTTTTAAAGTGAAGTGAGTAAAATTTATTGGGTAGCCATTAGCCATTACAGTTTAAAAATAATGCACAAATTAGACAACTTACAGCACTGGAATTTGAGTAGATTTAAGTTATAATGACCTCTAAAAATCTGCGCATTCAGTATTTAAATTAATTAAAATCTTAAATATAGATACCCATCTCCAGAAACACATACACAGTCTCAAACATTGCTGTTTTACATTGCTGTTTTACAGTTCAATTTTGTTTTTTTTAATGTTCTTGGCCCTGATTTTATTAGCCGCTAAGGCAAAAAGTGCTACCCTACAGGAAATGGTAGGTTCTGCGTCTGACATTGGCTAAGTGGGAACAATGTTTAAGAATGTCCTGTTCTTGCAATCAAATGTCCATGAAGCAATGTGAGGTTGTGAGTTCGACAGGACTTTAAACTACACAGCATAAGTGGGTAATAAGAGATCTCAGGAAGATAGGGAAGTTAAGATATAGGGAGCTCAGATGCAATGGAGATAAAAGGAATGAAACATGGTAGGATTGAAACAAAGGAACCTGAAGGAAGACCAGGTGGAGGATTAAACTTGAGGAAAAGGAGAAAAGGAAGGTGAGATAAAATGGAGTTCATGAGAAAGGAGGAACAGAAGAAATCTTGAGATGCTTATGCTCAGGGGAGGGCTGTATATTGTGGGAAAGACTGACCGAGACAGCAGTCATATGAAGTGTATTCAAGATTCAGGGTTGCTAATGTAGGACAAGGGACCAGTGAATGTGATTTATGAATGTGATTTCAGATATTCTCTTGACATGTAGAATGCCAGCTGCCACTGTGCCTTATTAGCATTTAGCCCAGCCAGAGGAGATTTAGAATAGAATCAATTACAGTATTATTTTTAATGGTTAAAGGTCCTTTTTTAGAGTCAGAAAATAATAGAATGGAATGTACACTTTGAAATTATAAGCTCCCCAGCTGAAGGACATCTTAAAGCAAAGTTATGAGATAGAAAGACTTTGAATGTTCCCAAAACAATACCTTTCTTTACAGAGCAGAGCATCTGGCACCAGGAAGTCTGCCAAGAGCTACGTTTTGTGCATCTTATCAGGGAACTCCCCATTTTTAGGTTGAAGCAAATAAGCGAGGAATGATGCCAAAAGAAGGCCCCTTTGTTCATTTATGTTCTCCACTGTTCCGGGACCAGATAAGCAGACGTAATTATTGGCACTTATGATCAATGAAGGAATATGCCAATACAGAGGTGCCAGCTCAAATGATGCTCTGATGATACCGTTGGACACCAATTAGGGATTTCTTTCTGTGTAAACTGTCATGATGTTATTTGGGGTATAAGATCTACTGCCCTTCCTGGTTGGGGCAGAATACAGCTTGGTGTTATTGGGTGCCAAGGTATTCAGTCCTGTATTTTCCTGATTATTGCAATAAACATATTTATCCTCTCCCTGGACTCCAACCGTGTGTTCCTTATTCGGCCCTGGGAGCACATGGGGCACAGATTTGTGCATCACTAATACGTGGTACTAGTTAGACGGTAGCCTGAAAGGCAAGGAATCTGAGGAAACAGGTGGTGAAGACAAAGATTAGAAACAGAGGGAAAAATAGGCCAAAGCCTATGCATTAATGGTAGGGAAAAGATGGCTGAGTAAGGGAGGACTTAGGAGAATTGAGGTTGTGATATTCAGACTCAAATGAATGGTTGTGATATTCAGATTCAAATGAATTCTGTCATTTGTGATTTCTTCTGTCAGTACAACACTGTGCCCTGGCAATTCCAAGGAGGTTGAGGGCGACCAAGAAGAAGTGGACAGTGGTAGTAAAGAGGAATTTTACACATGGATCTGATCTAAAGTTTGTGATGAACTTTGGCTGGTCTGTACTTTCTGAAGTATTGTTTGTGGAAGCATGCTTATCACGAACATGTCACAAACTTCATGGCAGTTTATGGAACGGATACATTTCCCAGATAGCCTGGAGTCGATCAATTAAACTCCAAAGCCACAGCGCCTCACACAAAGCAACAGTGGGGGTGGAATTCTCCAGCCTTGGAAACAACAATAGGGACCCTCCAAAGCTCAACAGGCACTGCTGGCCACCAATAACAGAGCTCCCATTCATCTCTATGGGATCTGAAAACTATGTAAAGCCCAAGCTGAAGCTCAGCCCTCCTTTGTTGGGTTTTACTGGGAGAGGAACAGACCAGATAGACATAGATCAGCTTTGCTGGGCAGGGGATTGCTCTTTGCTTTTTGCATAGGTGGACGTAGGGCTTTGAGCCACCCAGCCTTTCTGCTGACACAGAGCAGTGGGACTTAGCTTCTGCTGTGGGTTTCTCTGAAGAGGGCCTGCATTTCGTTTCCCCCCACCAATGTGCTCTGCACCCATACAGCCAGCCTGGGGCAAGTCATTCCCCTGATTCAAGGGCTGGACTGGGTGCTGGACTCTGCACTGCAACTGTGCCCTGAGGGGGCGGCTGTTCCCCTGGGTCTGGGCTTTGACACAGAGGTTGTAGATGGGCATCGATCCCAGGTTGCATCCTCTCTGCAAGGAGCAGGAGTACAGCCTGGCCAGTGTGTGTGACCTGAAGGTTAAAGGCAGCATTGCTCTTCATAATGCAGAGCTCATGGACTGGAAGTGTGAGCTCTGCAGAGATGTGTGGAGGTTTCAGGCCAACAAACGTGGCCAGAGGGAACGGCAGGTAGAAGAAGCTAGGAAGGAGGAGGAAGGAGGTGCGCAGGTTCTGTCAAGAGCTCTCTCAGCCCCACCTACCTCACGGGGTGTCTGTTGTGGGGAGGGGAAGGAGTTTGTAAGCCGCTCTGAGACACCTTTGGGTAGTGAAGGGCGGGATATATATCCAATCTCCTCCTCTTCCTTTTCTAAGAGCCAGATGAAGCAGAAGCCCCACTACTGGTTGTCAGTTGTGAAGTGGGAGGTCAGCAGCAGAACTGGGGGAGGGGGTAGAGGATTCAGTAACCATAGAGCCCCCCCTCAAAAAATGTTAGAGTGTCGCTGCGTGACAGCCCCAGTGTGATGATGTCTACTGGAGACGTCATTTATTTTTATTTATTTATTTTATTATATTTATACCCCGCCCTCCCCATGGTATGCTGCTGTTTGGGGGTGGGGCTTTCCCCATCAGCCAGCTGGCCGGTGATGGATTGGGCCCCCAAAATCCTGGCCCAACCAGGGGAATGGCAACCCTACCAGTAACATTTCCCCAGAATGTCGCCTTAGGAGATAAGCAACAGCTAAATCTTGACTATACATGATCTACTGATCTCTAATGTTTTAAAATACAAAAGAGCAATGGTGAAATTGAAACTGGTATGGCTCCAGTGGGCTTGGAAGGAACTGCACTGAGTACACTGGAGCTATAAGGCATATAGCACATACATACATACATACATATTGATTGGGTCATTTAGGAAATTGTGGATTGTACACAGTCAGCATAGTCAACCGGAGAGGAGCCACTTCATACCACTTCATTATTGCTCTTCTTGTGGATTATTTTCTGGTCTTTTGAATTATGCCTTCAAAAAACGGTGGCTGCAGCAACTACAATAGACATAAATCTCAAATAATTTATATTTAGTGTCTTTTTGAGGTCATATCTGCACAAGTGGCTATTTTAACATCTGGTTTTTTGTTCGGCATACACTAAGAACTGAGACAGTAGCTAGTGTAGTAGTCTAGTAGCTAGTATATTGTAGAACTGTATACCAGAAAGTCCTGTATTCAAACTGATGGTGATATGCAGGAAGAGGCAGTGGGTGTGCCTTTTGGCTGCTGTTGCCTCCTGGACCCACAGGTGCTCACTCCAGGAACAGAATTATCTTGAACTGGCACGGATTTATATTTATTGTATGTGGTTCCTTTGGGGACATGAAGCCAGACACGGAGGCAGGTCAGACCTAAGAGCAAGGTACAAAGCAGGCGACCATTATGTGGGGATCAGTGATGTGGGGTAGAAAATATAGCCTCTGTTTATAATTGCCAGGGCTGGCATGCTGCAGATCGATCATTGTGATGGACTTAATGTAGTATATGAAGCATGCAGAAACC
The DNA here is from genome assembly GCF_001447785.1 of Gekko japonicus. Classification (NCBI taxonomy): domain Eukaryota; kingdom Metazoa; phylum Chordata; class Lepidosauria; order Squamata; family Gekkonidae; genus Gekko; species Gekko japonicus. The sequence continues at coordinate 526,991 of NW_015175994.1, forward strand.
CCAGTGCTTGTACCTGGTCCAGGCTTGTACATGGTGTATTTGCCTTCTTTTGCTAACATTGTTTAAATGTTTAAACCATTTATTTATTCATTTAATTTGGAACTGAAACTTTTTCCTATTAACATTTTCCTGGAAAACCCACATCACTTTGTGGGGCTTCCCTGGAAACAGGACTGCTTAACATGACGTCAGTGAGAGAGTAATGTGAACAGGTGCATGTCTAGGGTGTCAGTTGAAAGCTTGCAACTGTATACAAAGGAGGGATGAGGTGAGACCCAGAGGCCACTGGGAAATGTTGTTGATTACTCATTTGCAATAAGCAGAAATTCACTACTTAGGCATTTGAGAGTCTGTAAAGCAATGGCATACCAGGTCATTTCTTGCCTGGTGGGCTGAAAAGGATAGAAGTAATGAAAAATGGACCTCCTTGTCTCCCTGAGTATTATGAACCTTTCTATATTAAATATTGCCCTTAGGCTAAATTTTAATTTAATGACTTGCTTTATGTCAGTACTATATTCCATACAGACAGTGAACTGGAATTTTTGGCTGTAATTCATCTTAAACAGATCTTTTTGGTGCATTGTGAAATAATGAAGGGTTTTTTGGGGGGGGAATCATTTTCCTTTTCTATTCCATTTTTCTCTCCTGTTGTGTACAAGGCAGTGGGATATGTTACCCTGTGGATTTCCTTAATATGCAGTAGTACAAGTAACACTTGAACAGTGGCAGCCATAGTAAAATTCTGTGTGGGAACCAAGGACAGCGTTAGAAACTCTTATCCCCTGTCCTTCATGTCTGCTTTGACTTCTAACTTGTATGGAATTCTTAACAGAACAGTATTTACATAAGAACATAAGAGAAGCCAATGTTGGATCAGGCCAATGGCCCATCCAGTCCAACACTCTGTCACACAGTGGCCAAAAATACCAGGTGCCCTCAGGAGGTCCACCAGTGGTGCCAGGAGACTAGAAGCCCTCCCACTGTTGCCCCCCCAAGCACCAAGAATAGAGCATCACTTGCCCCAGACTGAGAGTTCCTATCTATTTGTTGTTCAGTCGCACAATCGAGTCCGACTCTTCGCAACCCCATGGACCAGCTCCCGCCAGGCCTGCCTGTCTTCCGCCGTCCTCTGAAGTTTGCTCAATTTCATGTTCGTTGCATCTATGACACTGTCTAACCATCTCATCCTTTGCTGTCCCCATCTTCTTTTACCTTCAATCTTTCCCAGCATCAGGGTCTTCTTCAGTGAGTGCTCCCTTCTCATTTGGTGTCCATAGTATTTGAGCTTCAGTTTCATTATCTGGCCTTCCAGGGAACAGTCAGGGTTGATTTCTTTTAGGATTGACTGATTTGATCTTCTTGCAGTCCAATAGCCACTGATGGCCCTCTGCTCCATATGTTTATCCAATTCCCTCTTGACACCGTCCATGCTTGTAGCCGCCATCACCTTCTTTGGCAGTGAATTCCATGTGTTAATCATTCTTTGGGTGAAGAAGTACTTCCTTTTATCCGTTCTAACCCGACTGCTCAGCAATTTCATTGAGTGCCCACAAGTTCTTGTATTGTGAGAAAGGGAGAAAAGTACTTCTTTCTCTACCTGCTCCAAGCTAAAGAGCCCCAAGCGTTTTAATGTTTCTTCATAGGGAAAGTGTTCCAGCCCTTTTATCATTCTAGTTGCCCCTTTTCTGCACTTTTCCCAATGCTAGAATATCCTTTCTGTGGTGACCACAATTGCACACAGTATTCCGAATGAGGTCGCACCATCGATTTATACAGGGGCATTATGATACTGGCTGATTTGTTTTCAGTTCCCTTCCTAATAATTCCCAGCATGGCGTTGGCCTATTTTATTGCAGTCGTGCACTGTCTCGACATTTTCAGTGAGTTATCTACTACGACTTCAAGTTCTCTCTCTTCGTCAGTTTCCCCAGTTCAGACCCCATCAGCATGTATTTAGAGTTAGGATTTTTGGTCCCAATGTGCATCACTTTGCACTTGGCCACATTGAACCCCATTTGCCACGTTGATGCCCACTCGCCCATCCTCAACAGATCCCTTTGGAGTGCCTCACAATCCTCCCTGGTTCTCACCACCCTGAAGGATTTAGTGTCATCCACAAATTTAGCCACTTCACTGCTTACTCCCTACTCCAAATCATTAATGAACAAGTTAAAAAGCATTGGACTGAGTACTGAGCCCTACGGTACCCCACTGCTCACTCCACTGTAAAAATTCCCATTTATACTCACTCTCTGTTTCCTATTAATTAGCCAGATTTTGATCCACAAGAGTACTTTTCCTTTTATCCCATGACAATTGAGCTTTCTTAGGAGCTTTTGATTAAACTGTATATGTTTCACTTCTCATTGAGCTGGTTGTACATACAGCAGTGCACCTCCTGCCTTCAGGTTGTCTGTCCTTCTCCAGTACATTTTTTTTTAAAAAAAGGTTTAGTTTTCAAATGTCCAATAAAGTCAAATGTTATAAAAAGAACAACACAGAACCAAGATTTTGTGATTATCCAGATAAATACATCATATATAGGATTGTTGCAATTCCATGTATTTGGTTTGATTTTAAATATTACATTCACATAAGTTACAGAACAAAGTTTGAGTCCAGTGGCACCTTTAAGACCAACGAAGTTTAATTCAAGGTATAAGCTTTTGTGTGCAAGCACACTTAATTTGGAATTGTAACATAAGTTGAACATCCAATGTGGCCTCAAGAGATATGGGTGATAGAGAGCACAACCGTTACTTCACAACTTAATTATAATTCCAAAAACAAGCTATAAAGTTGTGAAGTCAATCACTTAAGAGATCTGTGTGTGACTTCCAGTTTCAGCGTTTCGCCGCTCAGACGCGTCCCGTCTAGCCCTGATGGAGATGCGCCGAGACCTGGCTGATGGGAAGGGTCCGAGATGGTCCCAGACCCTCCTGGGGTCTTTGTAGGAGACCCCTAGCCTGGGGAGCTGAGGAGACCCTCTTCCAAGGTGACGGCCAAGGAATTGAGGCTCACCTTCTCCTTGTAAGGTCCCATCGCCGCAGAGCCAATATGGCAATCAGAGACGAGTGCCGGAGCAAGCGGACACGATAGAAAGTTTAAAAAATGCTTCTAAAAGATGCCCAAGGCTCCAAACCATGAGTTAAGTAACATTCAAGTGTTACAAAGCGAACATGAACCTTGGTAGAAATCAGAAGCGCCTACGAACAAAGCATGGGTTGAGGGGGAACTCAAGAATCCCCCTCCCTCCCAGTAAAACCTGAAAAGCAGTTTTAAATCGAGAACAATAGACTTTAAACTAATCTAAACTGAAGAAAATCTTAACAAAGTCAGAAATTGCATGCTAGTATAAAGCTGACTAAAATCGTTGAATTTTTATCTTGTTTTGGAAAACTTCTTGTTGATATTATGGCGGGGAGAGGGCAGAAAACGATGCTAGAGAAAAAACCACTCCCCGGAAATAATCAACCAGTGACTCCCTCCCGGAACCAGGAAGTAAACACAGACTTTTCTACATTGCTAGCAAATGCATTGTGCCCTCTAATGGAGCAGATGACTAATCTCAACACTAAATTGGACACTGTCCAAAAACAACTGACTCAAAAGGATAAAAGAACCTCAGCTATAGAGAAAACAATAAAAATGATGGGAAAAAAGACTGAGAGTACTAACAAAGAATGGATGAAGCGGATAAAGAAAGATCTTCTGACAAAACACAGCTAATACAGCTCCAGCTGGAAAGATTCCGAGGGATTCCAGAAGAAAAAAAAATGAGAACTTAAAGGAACTCTTAGCAGATGCTCTTGTACCTCTAATGGATTACTTAACGAGATTGACTTGGCCTACAGGATTTATCCGGACTTTATAAAGAAAAACAAACTCCCA
>NW_015175994.1:531142-563623 GCF_001447785.1 Gekko japonicus
TTCTGCGGAGGAGGAGAAGATGTTGAAGAATCCTACTCACAGGATTCAACAAGCAGTAGTTCTAAATCTTCAGAGACTTTGGAATCTGAAAAAGGAGAAGCCGCTTCCAAACTTCAGTCAAAGAAGAAATCCAAGAAGAAAATACTCTGAAACTAAGATAGATCTTTATGCAGTTTTTGTTAAAATGATATTCAAAGCTAATTTTTATTCTTAAACTTTTATTTACAATGTTATCTTTATATTAGTAGGTGATATAGTTAAATATTAATGTAATCCAGATCGTGTCACCTGTTAGCTCCACTCCCCCATTTCCTAGTAGAATTGTAGTGCATTAGTGTATTAGTGTATTAGTGTTCCACTCTCTCATTCCAGTACCTTTAGTGTTGTAGTAATGGAAAAACAATAAAAATTTTATATATTAAAAAAAGAGATTTGTGTGTGACTTATTTCTGCTAAATTAGAAGAATAAAACTGGGAATTGCCATTCCATGGACTGTAAGTCATAATCAGGTAATTCATAGGACAGGGGTGTCAAACTTATTTGCTATGATGGCCGAATTTGACACAAATTGAACTTTGACGGGATGGGCCATGTGTATCATAAAATGTAATGCCAGGTATCAGAGATATAAACTTTATAAAGGACACAGACAAACACAATTAAAGATATTATAGCAGCTATTCCACTGGATCTCCACATTAGGAGGGGTGTGTGTGTGTGTTAAAATAATATTTCTCTGCAGAATTGAAGTTCCTTGAGTTTGTTGAACTCTATATTTTAATTGTGGTTAGTCCCAAACCTTCCCTTCCCCCAAAAAAATATAAACTACAAATATAAATGGTCTGAGGTTAGGAACCAGGGGAAGAACATAAAATGGCTGAGCATTGCAAGCCTCTTCCCCACCACCTCCAGGTCTACTCACACTGGCAGTGGCTCTCCAGCGTCTCAGGGTATTTTTTTATAGGGTGGTTTGAGATAATAATTTTGGGTGTCCTCTTCAGCACTTGTTCTGCTATTATTCCATCGGCGCTCCACATTAGGAAGGTGTGTGTGTCAAAACTAATATTTCCCTGTAAAATTGGAGTCCTTGAGTTTGCAAAACTCTATATTTTAACCCTGGCTGGTCCCAAACCTACCCCTCCACCCTTAAAATGTGCCTCCCTAAATTGGAAAGGTGGGGAAATAGTGGATTTTTCAAAGCAAGTTTTAAAATAAAAAAAGATAAACAAGGATCACAGCAGAAGGACCCCCCCAACTCCTACCTGTGAGGAAGACTATGGAAGCTGGGAGCAGTGGCTGGGAAGTTTGGCAGCCCTGACCTCTGCTTTCTGCTCTCAGAGGCACCCCACCTTTGTACTCCAAGGCAGCTCAAGCTCAGAACAGCAAGGATGGGCAGGGGAGGGGGGGGAGAGAAGAGAGCCCCACTCCCAGGCTGGATTAAAGGCCTGTGTGGGCTGATTCCGACCTGCGGGCTGTAGGTTTGACACCCCATCGTAGGATATAATGCTTATAGTTACAAGGAGGACTATCCAAAGTCTATAAAATATAACCACTGTTTGTAGCAACTAAAAGACAGAGATATAACATGCATCACATCAGTAAATTTAAGGATAAATAAGGTCACAGTAAGGTGTTTTATAAGGTGATTCCAGAAAGGTCACAACCATTTCTGTAATTGGGACCAGTCCGATGGGATGAATTGCTGGTGAGATAAAAATTCTAATAGTGGGAACCATTTTTCATCAAAATTGGAGCTTTTGGGAAAATATACTTCTGCAATATGTTAATGGTCGTCTCCAAGATTTTGAGACTACAGGCCGGTCAGTCTGACTACTGTTGCTGGTAAGATATTAGAGCAGATTTTAAAGGGATCGATCACTTAGTGATCCGTGAAAGTAAGCATGGTTTTGTCCCCAACAGATCTTGTCAGACCAACCTGGTTTCCTTCTGTGATCGTGTGACAAGCTTACTGGATCGTGGGAACTCTGTTGATGTGATTTATCTGGATTTCAGTAAAGCTTTTGATAAGGTTCCCCATGACATTCTGATCAGCAAACTGGAAGACTGTGGGCTGGACTAAAGGACAGTTCGGTGGATAGGGAACTGGTTAGAGGACCATACCCAAAGAGTGGCGGTCAATGGCATTTCATCAGAGAAGTCCAGCAGGGTGCCGCAGGGCTCGGTTTTGGGCCCGGTACAATATTTTTATCAATGATCTGGATGAAGGGGTAGAAGCTACTCATTAAATTTGCTGATTATACCAATTTGGGAGGAGTAGTAAACACCCAAGAAGATAGAGTTAAAATTCAACAAGACCTGAATACTCTGGAGAAGTGGGCAGTTGCAAACAGGATGCAATTCAACAAAGATAAATGCACAGTATTACATCTGGGCCACAAAAATGTCAAGCACGAATACTGGATGGGGGATATGTTTTAGGGTAGTATTGTATGTGAAAGAGATCTTGGGGTAAGAGTTCACTGTAAACTAAATGTGAGCGGTGGTAAAAAGGCAAATTCAGTCTTGGGTTGTATTAAAAGGGCCATAGCATCGAAATCACAGGAGGTCATAGCCTCTCTGTATACCATCTTGGTCAGGCCACATCTTGAGTATTGTGTGCCGTTCTGGAGGCCTAACTTCAAAAAGGATGTGGACAAAATCGAGAGGGTGCAGATCAGGGGTCTGGAGACTGAGCCCTACGAGGAAAGGTTAAGAGCCTTGGGAATGTTTAGTCTGGAGAAGAGGAGATTGAGGGGGGACATGATTGCTCTCTTTAAATATTTGAAAGGCTGTCATTTGGAGGAGGGCAAGGAGCTGTTCCAGTAGGCAGCAGAGGATAGGACTCGAAGCAATGGGTTTAAATTACATGCAGAAAGGTGTCGGCTGGATATTAGGAAAAACTTTTTCACAGTCAGAGTGGTTCAAAGGTGGAATCAGCTGCCTAGGGAGGTGGTTAGCTCCCCTTCACTGACAGCTTTCAAGAAGAGGCTGGATGAATATTTGTCAGAGATGTTTTCGGCTGGTCCTGCATTGGGCAGGGGGTTGGACTAGATGGTCTGTATGGCCCCTTCCAACTCTATGATTCTATGAGACATCATCTAAACTTGTCTGAAAGAACAAATTCTTGCATTCATTCAGGGCTTCATGAGCATAAAATTGGCTGGAAGGTGATGCTTCTTTTTCAAGAGGACGTCTGGGAAAATAATGCCATCAGTGATAGGAATTGCCTAGCCCATACATTACAAATTGTTTGGAAGATATTCCAGATTTGATAGGTCTCTCATAATAAAGATGTAGTCCTCTGCAAATATACTTTTTCTGTTGAGCTCTACAGGACTTGCCTAATTAATTGGAACTGTATGACAGTATGTCTTCTTGATAATTTTCAAGCATCCACAACCATACAATTTCCACTTTATGATATGCATCTGATAGCTGAAAATTAAATACTCCTGCACTAATCTCCTGTCCTAATAAGCTTGATGGCCACCTTGATAGATATCTTTTAGTCCAGTGTATAGTAGGTACATTTAAGCTTGATACACAGATGTTGATAGCTATTGGGCATCTTCAATACACAGACCTACATGTGTCATGAGCTATTGAACTCCTAGCTTGTAAACAGAGTTGTCCAGTTCTTGCCTGGAGGCAGTATAAATATTTTTAATGCTCCAAGACAGCAAGACAGGATGGAAGATGCTGAATCTACTGTTCCTTTCCCTAACCATTTACACTGCCCACTCACCTTTCTTGTCTGCTGTGGGCAAAACTGAAGTCCTGCTGGCCCCACAATGCAGAGGAAAGTCATGAGCAAGGTGAACCAGCAGAATTGAACGTATAGCAGATATATCCTGTCATGGTACCTGAGACAATTTAAAGGTAAAGACACCGGCTCTGGGCATGGATTTGTCATCTCCGTTTGCAAGGGACTGCTGATCCATCGAAATCTCTTAGAAACATTTATTTTAAATGTATATTTTATTGCTATTTTATAAAATTGCAAGAAATGACATGAGATTGCTTTGAAATAATTAAGATAATGCCAAAAATAATATAAAACGTATTGATCAACTCATATATATTGTAAGCACTTTCGCAACCTTTCTCTGGTTCGGGCAGTGATCAGGAAGAGAAAGGAAAAGTGTGGTTTTTGTTTTTTTGGGAGTAGTAGAAGTGTGTGAATAATAAATGAGTCTGCCCTGTGCCAAACACTTTGTATATACCTTGAGATATGCTCTTGTACTGTAGGTGTAGTTTGGTACTGTAGCCAAATCTTGATGTATACATTAGCACTAGTATTTATACTAGCAGGTCATAAATGTTATTCTGTTCAGTGTAAAAAAGAGTGTGTTGCTACTTCTAGCTAATCAAAATAACTTATAATTTGAAAGTCTCCACCATAGTTGCTAACCTGTTAAAATACTGTTAATTGCAATATGGTCTTTCTTTCATGTTATTTAACCAGGTCATTTATCAAGTGATGTAACTGTTCAAATCGAAATGCAATTTAATCTCTTGCTATTTTGCTGAGATAGTATAGCTGAACTAAATCATATAGCAGAAAGGGAATATTTCATGCTGTGCCTTCTTATTTGAAGGCCACAAACGACACCAAAAATCAGGATCGTAACTTATGTATAGCTAGAGCTTTGACTTTAATTCCTTTGACTTTTATCTCAAGTGTTGACTCTTGCCTCTATAAATAGTGCTTAAACTATTTAAAAAGAAGTTTCATGCTGTTATAAAACAGGGATTTGATTTGACTTTGTTTTACTACACTAAGGACTACTTTGTTGTTGGTTTAACACAGACCTTCTATTATTTCCATATTTGTTCTGAGTTAATTCTCTTTTTGACATGTGGAAGCACTGCTTCTTTAGGAGAGTTTCACTGTCTTTCTTTTTGATCTGTAATCGAGGCTGCTTTGAACATCTATATTTATTATTTTATTTTTTGCCTTAGGGTTTCAAATTGTTTTTTGTATGACACAGTGGTGCATATGTTCTTCTTATTTTATTTTTGCACTGTGTAGTTAAAGAGAGACAGCCATTCCTATTTTACAATTACTGATATTTTCTGGTGGTGTCTTTGAGATATTTTATATTAAACCTGACATATAAATAAAAGGTAAATTTAATTTTGTCATTTGAATGCATAATAACCTAGAGCATATGAATTCAAGAAAATAATAATAACATATCTTTGGCTATTCTTTCTGTATGATTTAGGTGAGGTACTAAAGGTTTAGCTGTCTGACACCAGAGGTTCTCAGATCTCTGTTGTTAGAGAACCTCTGAACTTCTAAATTAAGTTGGGGAGGGGGCATCCTGGCAATATAGGGCCAATTATAGCATGTTTGAAGGCAGTCATACTGAAAGCTTTATCCTGTATATTCTTCTTATGCTTAAAGAAACATAAATAGTGAAGCACAGGTAATATGAGGATCTGATTATGAAAAAGTGGGATATAAATCTAATAAATAAAATAATAAATGAAAAGCCTCTGAAAAATTGTGATTCCTCCTATGCCACCCAGTGGCAGTGATAGGTTGCACTGGAAGTATGCAGAATTTTAAGGACCTCCCCCTCAGCCAGTTGTATAGGGTTGGTGAATGACTGCATAACCAGGGGGTGTTCGTTGAGACAAACATACCACACCATTTCTTCCAGCCATGTTTCTGTTAAGCAAGCAAGGTCTTTTAGTAGTGTCTTGCAGGGGTGTGCAGTTTTTGCTTCACTAATCATCACTGATAAAGAGAAACAAAAAATTTAACTTTGATTATGGTTGGATTGGATTACTACAAGTTTTTGTTATTTTATCCCCCCCACCCAGTTTACAGATCAAGAAAACATACATGTACCCGCTCACACAATTCCTAGGAGTAATCACTTGAAAAAAGTTAGTTTCAACTCTAAAATAGCTAAGGTTGCTTAATATTGTATTGGCAATGACATCCACTCATTGTTATTACTTCTATGGGACAATGAGTTTTTAGAAATGGAAACATTTTCCTTGGAAAAATAAAGTGCTGGAAAAAATTTCCGCCTTGCATGCACTTCACTATAAAGCTAGCATCTAATGTGATCTGGATGCTTCACAAAAGTGGTGGATCATGGCCAGACTCAGTAATATACTTTCTCCCTTTAAGAACATGATGAGGGAAACATGCATACTTTCCTTCAACATGGTTGGGTATCCATGTGGATTGCACAAGATGTTCTGTATGTGGTGGGGCTATGGGGACAAAATTTCAAGGACTGTGGTCTTGGGGGGCAATGGAACCAGGAATGTAATGTGACTTGCTTGCATATAATTGCAGTTTTGGTAGCGTGGGGGAGTTGCAGAGAGTTTATCTGGGAGCTCATGATGGCTGTGGCCAGCTCTGCTTGTATGGGGGGGCGTGTGATATGGTCACTAGAGGGTCCCACCTCTGTTAAACATATGAAGTGGTGGATTTGTTTTGTTGTGCAAGATTGCCTCTTTGCCGTATTTATGTTACTTCTATGTAATAAGCATGAAGTAGACTATGATATAAAAACCATCTGCTAACCCCCCCAAAATGCTACATAATAAAAATCTACCCCCCCCATATAGATCTGAGAGAAATAATTTCTAAAACCACTGAAATGAATGAAAAGTTTGAAATGTGCAGCACTGATTGACTGGAAAAATCTAAGCTTTATGTACTACCTCTGGAGCATTAAATGAATTATCTATAACTAGGAGTAAGGCTTGTTGTGGGAAGAAATACAACGGTCTCTAGAAGGAAGCTCCAGGTGAGTGTCCCGGCTGTGGCTGATGAGGTGGCAGAGGGAAGGGGAAAATAGAGGGAGGCAATTTCCTTCTGCTTAGCTATAAGGCAGGGGTGTCTCAAGTCATTTTGCTGTCCCAAGTGGGTAGAATGGGAGGAGAGCCTCATAGTAACAGGTATGGTTCCCTCCACCCCTGTCTTATGTTAATTTGCCACATGATGGAGTGAACTCCCGTCTCTGGTCCTAGCTCCTGCCAACCTAGCAGTTCGAAAGCAAGAAACTGCAAGTAGATAAATAGGTAACACTTCAGTGGGAAGGTAACAGCGTTCCGTGCACCTCGGCGTCTAGTCATGCCGGCCACATGACCACGGAAATGTCTTTGGATAGTGCTTGCTCTTCGGCTTGGAAATGGAGATGAGCACCACATCCCTAGAGTCGGATTTGACTGGCTTTCGAGCAAGGGAAACATTTACCTTTACCTACTTGCAGCTACTTCTGCCAACCTAGCAGTTCGAAAGCAAGAAATTGCAAGTAGATAAATAGGTACCACTTCGGTGGGAAGGTAACAGCGTTCCATGCGCCTCGGTGTTTAGTCATGCCGGCCACATGACCACGGAAACGTCTTCGGACAGCGCTGGCTCTTCGGCTTTGAAACGGAGATGAGCACTGCAACCCTAGAGTCGGATTCGACTGGCTTTCGAGCAAGGGAATCTTTACCTTTACCTTTATCTGGTTCCAGAGTTTGGCAGAATCAGGCAGTTGGCAAGATTCCTTAAGGGACCCGTGAGTTAATAACCATTGATTTTGCTGTTGCCGTCAAGTCACAGCTGACTTATGGCACCCCTGTAGGGTTTCCAAGGCAAGAGACATTCAGAGGTGGTTTGCCATTGCCTGCCTCTGCATTGTGACCCTGGTATTCCTTGGAGGTCTCCCCTCCAAATACTAGCCAGGGCCGACCCTGCTTAGCTTCCGAGAACTGATGAGATCGGATTAGCCTGGGTTATCCAGGTCAGGGCAATAACCACTGATAGACTTCTCTTTATCTTAACTGGCTGTTGTCACCCCCATCTTGTGGCGCTGAGTTCCATATGCAAATTACACATTGTGTTGAAAGTATTACATGTGCCACCCCTGACTCTGCTATTGCTGTCATTTTTTTGGGACCCTGAAAGGAAGAGAAAATAATTTTCTCTCTCCCCCATATATGACTTTTCAACTTGCACTCCCCTCCTATTGTTCTTTTTCTAAATGGAAAGCCCCAAATGCTTTAGCTTTTCCCAGGCAACGCACCCAGTGGATAGGGAGATCCTCTGAATGACAGGTCATTCAGCCAACTGATTTTGGAGCGTGTTGGAATGTTCAGGGGAGTCCATGACCAAAACATAATTATATATAAGGAGAGATGAGGCATTGAATAAAAAGCAACACTGAATGCTGTATTTATGAATTATAAAATATCCTTTTGGGTTTTATTTAAAGAAGTAGCTACAAATGGACCTTGTGTTAGAGTTGAAAGTTGCTGTGCATTAATAATACAGTTGTAAGCAGGGATGTACGCATCTAAGTCCATCAATGTCAGTTGGCTTAGAATAGTGGAATTCAGTTTATGATTATACTCTTACAGTGCACTCTTACATCATAAGCATATGGTCAGAAGTAAGTCCTATTGAATTCAATAGGGCATACTCCCTGGTAAACATTGTTTTTCACATACTTAGCAGTGCAAGAACCAGTGTGGTGTAGTGGTTTGAATGTTATACTAGGATTCGGGAGACCCAGATTCAAATCCACACTCTGCTATGGAAGCTTACTGGGTAACCTTGGGGCCTGTCACACACTCTCAGCTTAACCTGCCTCACAGGATTGTCATGAAATGGAGGAGGGGAGAATGATGTAAGTCACTCTGGGTCCCTACTGGAGAGAAAGGTGGGGTATAAATGAAGTAAATAAACAAACATAAATTATGCCAAGTGTAACTTCTTCCTGGTTAGAAATTAGGGAAAAATTAAAGCAAAAGTTGAAAGTAGAAATCATGATCATTATAGTAAACTAAAAGGTTACTATATTGTTCGGACCTAGACATTAGCACAAACCCTTGTACAAAACCAGGAAAAATGTTTTTAATGAAAGTTTTAAAAGTGACCTTCCCTATTACATAATTAACACAGTTTCACTTATCATTTTGATGAGAGCAGGCATGTTTGGGGTGGTCTGACTGTAAGTGTTATTTTACTGATAATTCTGAAACATTCTTTTCTCTCCTGTGCCTCACAGTACCCCTCTACCAATTTTCTCATTTGTAAAAATTCTTTGTGTTTCTATGTTAACACATATTATGGGTCCTGCCACACGGGGGAAAAAAGAACGGCCAAAGTCCCCTGAGCCGCCGCGCAGTTCCTCCCCGGCACGATCAGATGCCGGGGGGAAGCCACTGAAGGGAGAGCGAGGCAGCCAAACTGTGCATGTGTGCGCATGCGCAGTTCGACCGGGAGCCTTGATTGCTCAGGAAGACGGGCGCGCCGGCGATCTCACGGCTGCACTTGCTGCACCATTTCTGGTAAGTCCTGTTCTTTTGCAGGTTCTTTTTTGCAGCGGGTTTTCTGGCTGAAGGGACGGATCAAGGACGGGTGCGCACCGCTTCCCAGATGTTGCAGTTTGATCACGCCCATTTGCTGCGCCCCCGATCCGTCCCTCTTCCGGGCCAAAACCTCCTATGTGACCGGGGCCCATGTTTTCTACTATAAGTTCTTAGAGAACTCATGGCCTCCAAAAGTCTGATGGCACCATTTTAAAGTGATTTTAAAATACTGTGAGGGCCTGATCCTGATTGAGTCTACAGTGTGGAGCTCTTCCCCTCAATGCCTTATCAAATGCCAAAAGAACCATGGGGGGCTCACCCCCCATAGCAGTTTTGGCTCTTGAAATGGCAAGAGTGGGGGAGAGCTCCACACTGCAGACTGATCAGGATTGGGCACTTGCAGCATTTTAAAATCTCTTCAAAATGGTGATGGCAAACTTGTGGTGACCACAAGTTCTCCCTCACATTTCGTTTGGCTCTTAGACACTGGGTAAACGTAGGCCCACTGAGGTCAGTTACACTGTTAATATTTGATGTACTAGAGCATTTATGTACCTCTCAGTTTCAATTACAAATTAAGTGAATGTATAGCTCAAGCATTTATAAGGGAAGTATAGTGTTAATATCTGAGAGACTGGTAATTTATTTCTGTACCTCCCTCAAGGAAAACTTTGTTGCAGAGAGAATAATAATTTCTTAGGGCCCATATGCCCCAGGTGTTAGTGGAACTGAATGAAATCTGGCATTCATTACTTAAATTAGTATATGTTCTTGTTGCCTGACAGAAATATGTCTAGGTCTGTTCAGTGTAGTAGTAAGCCAGTCATATAAACCATGTCTCAGAGTCGACTGCTGCACCCTCCCTATTCTATTTGCCCAGATTCCTTTTCTCTTCTCTGGCCAAAGTCATTTAACTCAGATTCTTGTACAGAGGTTGGGTGGTCTTTGCATGGTCTCTGTACAGTAAGGTCACATGTTTGCAGTGACGCCCATGCCATTCAAGCAGTAGGTCTGTGATGAAATGTGGAACAGCAGGGAGTAAGTGAAGGCATAGTGAGAGTCAGGGTTAGGTGTGAAGAAAACTATTAAGGTCCCTGCCACACGAGGGACAAAAAGAACGGGCAAAGTGCGGCTTTTAAAAGCTGCACCAAAATAGGCACGTAGCGGCGGGATCATACAGATCCCATGAGCTGCCGTGCAATTCCTCCCTGGCACGATCAGATGCCGGGGAGACCGGGGAGGAAGCCACGGGAGGCTGCCGAACTGCACATGTCTGAGCATGCGCAGTTCGGCCAGGACCCGGGGATGCGCCGGCGGAAGAACGTGCCGGCGATCCCACGGCCGGCTTTGATGTGGCCGTTTGGAAAGAACCACCTCGGTAGGTGGTTCTTTTTTGGTGCGGATTATCGGCGGAAGGGCCGGATCGGGGATGGACGCGCAACGCTTCCCAGATGTTGCGGTGGGATTGCGCCCGTTTGCTCCGCCCCCGATCTGTCCCTCTCCCGGCCCTAATCCTCTCGTGTGACCGGGGTCTAAGTCACACTAATTAATATGAGGAAGACAGAGTGGAGCAGAATGATGGTAGGTGGTATATCCAAGTGAAGAGGAAGATGAGAGTAGGGAGCAGGGCATAACACAAGGATGGAGACAGTACTCAGCACAAGATGGTGACTTGAGTGCAAGCCTAATGCTGGTTTTCACACAAAGGCCTGAACCAGAATCTTTTATGCCTTTTGTCCAGTAAGCAGAGCTGTTTTAGGACAGATAGGTAGCTCTGTGATTGAAAAACAAGCCCTTTTCTGAAGAACACCTGCAGGTCCTAGTGAGCTCCCTCAGGAGGTAGTGGTAGAGCTAAAATAATAAATGAGTCTTGTGGCCTACCTTGTTAGTTGTATTTTTGTAGCTTATGAAATGTCAAAAGTTCATTAGTCAAACGTTCAAAAGTTCATTAGTCTTTATAGTACCACAAGACTATTTATTATTTTGACTTCAGCAGACTGTATTAGAGCAGTGGTACTCCCTCTGTGGCTCAAGAGCTACATATGGCTCTTCTTCTAGTTTTGGTTTCTGGAGATTAACTTTGTACCTCTGATGGCATGCTGAGAAATAAATGCACACAACAAATAAATTAATGGAATTTGTTTTGTTGAGGTGAAAATGTATTTGGTCATTTATAATTATATATTTAATTTTAATAGTTATATTATTGTAGTGTTTGAGGTAGTTATGTGGCTTTTCTGGTTGATGGTGATTATGAATGTGGCTCTGTCTAAGCCACAGAGAGAGTACTTGTGCTAGAGCTAAGAAATGTTAAGTCCTCCTTACAGGTTTTACTAGGATTGAGAACAGCAGTAAGGATAACTATGAAGATTGCTGGTTCAAATGAGAAAAAGAATGAACCAGCTATTCATGCAGCTTTCATACAGCTGCCTTGTTTCTCCCAGTTCAAGAGTATTCTAAGAGTGGAAGGGACCAAGAGAGCCATGCTTGTCAACACTATGGACTTGATGCTCAAGGCTTTTCAACCGTAAAGGCTCTGATAATTGTGGAGAATGTTGTGGATGAGGGACAGAATGAGATTTCTTTCCAAACCAATAATGGGAAAACTGTATATTATTAATGAGGTACAAGTGCATGTTTCTACATGGGAATACTTGGATGTGCAGTACACTACAGTAGTTATAGGATGTGCTGTGGGTTTCATCGTTGTGTATTTAGCAGTTTCAGATTATGTTAATAATCTGATGGTCTAGATGTATCCTAATATTAACAAAGGACGAAGACCTTTGCCTTTATGATACCATAATAAACAACATTTTTTGAAAGCCACAGAACACCAACAATGTACTCATGGCAAATAACTACTTCTTGAGGAAAAATATTCAGTGGGTATCCATTTAGTCTAACTACATCACAAGGAAAGGAGGTGTTTGAACAAAAAAACTTCTCAGGCGGTTTCCTGCTATGTAGAGAAGAAGGAATATATCACATCTCCATACATTTGTGAGGAGAATGACTATATTGTTTCAAAGGCTATAAAGATTGTATTGTAAAATTAGGGAATGTTTACTGGCTGCCTGTGGTTAGTGGAGAGTGGTCCCATATGGGGATGGAAAAGGTAGACCTTGAGTCCAGACTGAAAGAGTTGCATCTTCTTTGTGCTTTCCTCTCTTGGAGTTTTTTATTTTATATTTATATCCTACCTTTCGGCATATCAGGAGCACTCAGGGAATACATATTTGCTTGCAACCTTGGAATAACATCCAGCAGTGAAGTTGCATTGCACATTAATAGACTCATTGCTGCCTTCCTAAGCATTTGTTTTCATCTACAACATGTCTTGGGATTTGGCCATGTGGGTCTTCCCCAAGGATTTTTGCCCCTGTTTTATGTGCCACACCAAGAGCTTGTCCCGGTAGAAAGATCTTTCCAGAGGAGATTGTGTTGCAAATCACTATGCAAGTTTCATAATCATGATGATGTATACTGATGGTCTTCATTAGCTATCTTAGGTTAGGAAAAATGTGTAGGTAGAAAATGCTGAACTGCACTGATGATACAAAATGAATATGTCTTCATTTTGTCCTAGAATATAATACTTTAAATCCTGCTTGAGAAATTTTACGAGTAGCTCACAGCTGTACCTTGATTATTACATTGGCTCTAACACATGCCATTTAAATAGTGTCCCTGCTTTTAGACACTGTATCTTATTTCATGTACGGTAGATACTGATTTATCTCCTGTGACATTAATCATCTTATAGCAAGCAGTGGAATAACTTGCAGATGCCCTCCCTCTCCTCATTTATAAAGATAAATGTCATAAAATGATGGCTGATCTTTGTTATGACACTAACCATTACACATTTAACAAATGTAGCAAAATACCACTGACAGCTTGCAAAAGCATCCATGTGTGTGGAGCGTTCTTGCAGTTCATGCCTGTAGTTCAAAACCCTGACCTGTCATATTTAGTTTCTGAACATTTTAAGTAGTAGATTTGCTCTGCGTCAGCAAACAAAAATAATTGCCTGATGTTATAATGTCATAGTTATGTTACTTAATGATCAGCAGCTCAGCACTGTTGTGCCTTGAGGACAGGAGATCCAGTGAGATCCTGTAGGTGAACATGTGGAGAAAACAGTGGATCTTCAGTGTGAAACTGCAGAGGGCAAGGTTTCCAAGATGAGTGAAATCATAAACAAGCCTGCTCCAGAACTATAAATGATTGCTTAGATATATGTTAACTGCAGCAAGAGTGGTAATTGCAGCAAAGTAGAAGATTGAAGATTGTCAAACTCTTGAGAACTGGATAGATAAAATGCAAGAATATGCTGTTGTGGCAAAACTGACAAACTTTATTAATCAGAGACCAAAAGACAAATTTGAAAATAACTGGCGAGTTTTCTATGATCACTATAACCATGTAGTTGAATGTTTTACATTATATCATAGTTTCAGTATGAAATATTAAATATGTTTTCTTTTGTATGATTCTTATAACAAATTGTGTTAAAATTATACACAATTCTAATGAGGTTATTCATAGTTTATCATATAACTGATAAGATTGATAAGATAGGATAAAATGTTAATATACTATGAGAAAATGGTAGAATGTTGAGTAGATTGTTATGGTGGTTTTTAAAGTTATAATGTCATATACTTTTCCTAAAAATTCAAGTATTTGAAGCAAGGATTGTCCTTTATATTTGCAAAAAATGCCCTTTATACTATGTTTTAGTAATTTTACCTGTTATTCTTTTTCCTTACCGCTTTTCTTCATTCTGTATTCTCTCAAAAAGTTCAAAATAATTTTTTTAAAAATCTGCTCAGCATATCTGGCTGGAAATAAAGCCCATGTGTCTTAATGATCAAGGGAATGGAATGCTTTGCCTATGAAGAAAGGTTAAAGAGGTTAGGAAGTGTTGGTGACTACAAGCATAGACAGCTTCAATAAGGGATTGGATAAACAGAGGTCCATCAGTGGTATTAGCCACAAGGTATATATGGAACACTATGTCTGGGGCAGTGATGCTCTGTATTCTTGGTGCTTGGGAGGCCACAGTGGGAGGGCTTCTGGAGTTCTGGCCCTGCTGGTGAACCTTCTGATGGCACCTGGTTTTTGGCCACTGTGTGACACAGTGTTAGACAGGATGGGCCTTTGGCCTGATCCAACATGGCTTTTCTTATGTTCTTATGTGGGAAAGTGGTAGAAGATAGAGGAAGTAGCAGTTATGGTGGGGACTGACCAAGGAAGAAACCCATCCCTGTCTAGCTTTGGGTACTGAGAGAATGCCTGAAAGAGGAAGAAGGGGGAAAGGAGTTATCATGTGCCCTGAGAGCCTAGGTACTTTGCAACATCAGACTTACATTAGGAATACTTCTGCTTTAAGAATCATGATATATTCTTAAGAAAAAAATCTGAAGTTCTAAAAAATTTGAGGGAATTGTCATTACAAAATGGAGCAGTATCCTTTCTAAAACTACAGGCAGGTATTTTACTTTCTTTACAAGCAGATGCTAGTGTTTTATGATCATGGTGGGCCCCAAATATACTAACTAATGAAGATGGGAATGGATTCCTAAAAAAAAAAAAAAAGGTAAAATTCTTCTCTTTGGTTCCATTTCCCTTCTCTTCACTCTTTTCTAATGTAAATTATAGTTTTCTATAGGCAGAAAATGGTGATATAGATATGAGTGTCTTCTGAGGTGTTCAAATTACATTCTTGCTTCACAGACCACTATCAATACCTAGCAGCACTGATCATAGCACAGAACATGTCTTGTTTATGATTTTTGTAAAAATCCAGAAAAGACGTTTCAAGACGAGAACCTGCAGTTAAGACTTCATTTGATGTCATATTATAGGAGAAAACATTTTAAAATCTTGCATCTTTTGGTTTGCACATCTGGAATATTAAAGCTGTGATACTAGGCACACTTATGAGCAAGCAAGTTGCATTGAAACCATGTGACAGTTTCAAATAAATGGTTGGGATCCAAACAGTCTACTTTAGGTTTGTCCAAGGCTATCAGCCTACCAAATAGAATTTTATACTTTTTCTGTGTCCATTTTAAGTTTACTATGACTAATTTAGGCTGCAGTACTACACATGCTTGTTTGGTAGTAATCCAAATGAAACTTGGTGGAAATGATTATGGAGTAAACATGCATGGGATCACAAGGTGATATTTTGAAGGTAATCATTTAAGTGGGAGGGAAGGCAGCATGGTATAGCCTGATCTCATCAGTACTTGGCAGCTAAACAGGGTTGGTATTTGGATGGAAGACCACCAAGTAAGATTTTGCAGAGGAAGGCAATGGCAAACCGCCTGTACCTCTCACTTGTCTTGAAACCCCCTTTTTGTGGTCTCTATAAATCAGTTGTAACTTGATGGCACATACATACATATTCATTTAAATAGATTGTTTTACTTTCGCACCCACAATGGGGACACAGCAGTGGAGGAGAACAAAGGAGACAGTTTGGGACTCTTTTGCATGGCATGTCACCCAATGGATGATGTTGTGCTTACAGATCCACAGCTGACAACAACAACACTGGCTACACACACATAAACATATGAAGCTGAGTTCTATTGCCTTATACTGAATTGGACCTTTGGTCCATCAAGGTCCGTATTATGGTTGTGTTCAGACGGGCAGTTTGGCCCAATATGGGCATATTTTACAAACGGATTAAACAGGCACGATCACACAGCCACGTCACGCGTTCCCCGGGCATACTCACCCCGTCAGAGGACGACTTGGAGCCGGGTTAAAAAGCCACCAACTCCGAAGTGGTGTTTTTGTTTCCCCGCGCATTCATTGCACATGGCTGGATGTCTGAACACGGGGGAGCGCATGCAGAACGGATTTGGCAGTGTGAACCTCAAGATCCATTCTGCCGCTATGGAGGTGGGTTTTTTAAAAGAATTGCCTATGTGTGCATGCGTGCACATGTGCACTACACACACACATGGTTTTTGGATTTTTGCAGTTTGTTCCGTGGCTGAGGTGCCACAATAATGTGGATGCTTTACCATGGGATGTCTCCGTGGGTAACCCACAGCAGGGTGTGCTGTGTGGCTGATATATCCCACTACACTTTAACCTGGTTCAATTAGAGGCAGCACCATATCGTGCCAAGCCACCAGTGTGATCACAGCCTATGTATGACTGGCAGTGGCTCTCTAGGGTTGTAGGTAGAGATCTTTCACATCAAAACTGGAGATACTGGGAACTGAACCTGGGACCTTCTGTATGTGAAGCAGATGTTTTACTGTTGGATCATGGCCCATCTTTAAATTGAAAGCAAGTTAGAAACTATCTAGACCTTGTGGATGGATGTAAGCCTTGGAAGCAAATGAATGCACCTGTTGAAGAACTCTCAGCTGAATGATGAAGTCACTTTGGTCCTTAATGAGAGCTTGTAAGCTGATATTAGTCAGGCCAGTCTCTATCACTGTTATGAACTGAAATCTTGTGAGAGTGTGTGGTTGGAAGGGGAAGAGAAGTCTGAATTGCAAGTTGTCCTTCATACTCTTGGTGATTCTCCAACATTGATGGGATGCCTGCGTACATGTTAACAGATAACCCTACATGCAAGTTAAGGTGTCCCAATAGTGTTTGCATGTTTCACAAGATATGTCATTTTCAGGAGAGGGCCTATGAAATGAGATCTCAGATAACAGTGATCTTTGCCTTGGGGTGGTGAGAAGCACCCTCCTTTTAATCTAGTTTTGTCCTGAGATAAAGTAAGCTGGGAAGTCAGGCATCTTCTCCAGGTCCACAGAGATCTCTGTTTCTTTTGCCAGTGACACCAAGGTTCCAAGTAATTTTCTGCATCTGTTGGTTTCCCCATAGCCTGCAAAAGGAAATCATGGAAATGATGTGTGACATGGCATTAACTAACCCCAGTCTTAATTGGCCTTCCCAGAAGTGAACTAAATGAGAGAGTACCCCATTGGCATAGCTTTCTCTGCAGTACCACTGATTTTGAAATTTAAAGACCAGTGTGATGAAATCCTGGGGGATGTAAGGGAAGTAGGCAGGCCTTGAGAACTCCTTTTTCACAAATCTGTATGAGATGGACTGCTTAATTAAATGCTGTGTATTGGATTAGGCAGATGTTGTGGTTGAATGGATCATTTGCCAATGAGCCCTTCCTGTAGGAAAGACAGCAACATCAGCATGGATTTACCTGAGGATTTTGAGGGCTGTACTGGAGATACCACTCTGTAAGTACAAAAAAGACAAAAGTCAATCAGTTGAAAAAACCAGTACTGCAAAAAAGACTACCCGTGATATATGACACTATTGACAATGAATGTTTGGAGCTGGTTGCCAATTTAGATTATAGTTAAGATGCCTCCTGGGAGAAGGTTTTTTGGTGACTTTATGTCCTTAATGAAATTGGAGTTATAATATTATCTGATAAAGACTGCAAATTTGTGAATTGAAAATTCTGGAAAATCATGTCTCCTTTGGGAGCAACTTTGTTTTGTGCATCTACAAGCAACTTTGCGTCTTGCATCTTTGATCTTGGGACTGTGGAAGAAATTGTACGTCTTGCATCTTTTGATTTTTGGACTATAATATTTTCATGACCTTGCAGTTTGTTAAAGTACATTGTTGTTATTCTTGTATGACTTTTGATAATGCATAGTGTGTAAATGCACAAAGAAGCAATGGAAAATTCATGTATATATAATTCTTTATTAGAGTTCATTATAGTGTAATATATCACAGGTAGTCTTTTTTGCTGTACTGGAGATACCTTCAGAAATGGGAGGGGTATCAGAAGGGCAGCTGTCCTCCTGGTTGTATTATACTTAGCCAATTTGGCAACCATCATCACCTCCATACCCAGTCTACCTTAATGGCAACTCTGTGGCTGAAGCATGGATTTAGGAGGCCCTTCTTCAAGATTTTGTGGGCTGTGAATTAATTAATTAGGGGCCAAAGAGCAATGGGGCTGAAAGATCTTTATATGCTTAAGATGTGCCCGCAAGCCTGTTCATTTCAATGGAAAGAACAATTAGTTTTGGTGGAAAAGTGTATGTAGATTGCGCCCCTTCTCTAACATTTTCTGCCTGTCTGTTTCTCACCATTGCTGGAAAATAGGATTGTTTCTGATAAGTAAGACTCTCTTTTGCTGTCTGTGTTTCATATTCATACACAAGCACACAGGCACACAGTTGAAGGCACTTGTTTTGTAAAAGCTGAGACTGGCTGAGAAGTCAGTGCAAACCCTAAGTTTAGAACTGTTTTTCAGCCATTGTTTGTAGAGGCATTGCTTTTCAGTACAGTAGTCCATTGAACAAAAGCAGTTAGAGTTATAGAGTTAAAGAGCTGGAATTATGTTAGCACTGTTTAAAGTGGGATTTATTCTTGAAATGCTAAATGCTTGTAGGTGGGAAATCATTGTACACAAATGGCAATATTGCAATAGATGCTAATTTAGTACAGTAGCAGCAGCATTTAGAATGGAATTGTGAAGACAGTAATTAACAGGGTAATTCTAAACAGAATTATACCCTTCTAAATCCAGTCAGTGGGTTTAGGAGGGTGTAGCTCTGTTTAGAATTGCACAGTTAGTTGTATACCTTTACATGCATACCTATATCAGCAGTATATTCACAATCCCATTCCAAATTGTGTAGAATTATTACTTGAGGCTTAGAGTGTGCAACTTAGTTCCCTAGTTCTACTTGTAGCAATTAGAATTTATTAATTGTACTGAAGCTTAGCTCTAGTGGTAAGAAGATTTATCACTGTAACACAGTTACATAACTATATCAGTATAATACTGATGGGTTTGTGATGTTTGGATTTTATAGTGCATTGACTACCTGATGTGAAGGTTAGGAACATAATTAGGAATTCAGATATTAGAGAATATTGAGGAGAAATTGCAGATCATGGTGTATATACACTAACACTGAAAGTGTAATTGAAAGATTCTGGAATTTAATAGGGTACAATTACCCCTTGGTTTAAAATGTATAGCAAGGATAGAGTATCTTGCACCGGAAATGCTATTATTAAAGAAATAAAAGATTCCAGCAAATTAGAAATCTTTAAAGAAACAGATTTGAAATCCAGATGTCTCCCCCAAATAATGCTAGGGGGCATTGTTTCCACAGTGATTCAGAAAATGACAGATTTGTCAGTTTACCTTTTGTTTGGGTAAGCTGGTAGCACACAAGTATTAATAGTATGTTCCCATTCAAAATACGGAGGAAGTGTGGCCTATATATATGTAAGACCAGGGGTGTCAAACATACAGCCTGAGAGCTGGAACTGGCCCATCCAGGTCTGTTATCCAGCCTGTGAACAAGGAAGAAGAGGGTGGTGGTGGCAGCAGCAAAAAGATCGGCATCAGGTCAGCTGGCTGGAGGATTTCCCCTTCCTCTCTCTCTCAGTTGGACCAAGCTGTGCATGTGTAGCCACCCCCCCTTTCCTCCTCCTGTCAGAGGTGGGGGTATTGCTGCCTCCCTGTCAGTGTGCATGCATGCTGGGCCTCCCTGTTCACTTCAGCAGCAGAAGCCGACTTCTTCACCACTGTTGCCACACCTTCTTTTTCTTCTCTGCCCTCCTCTCTTGCTCTTTGTCCACCATGATGCTGGAGAAGCGGCACTTTGGGAGGAGGGAAGGAAGAAGAAGGGAGGGAGAAAGTCATTATGTAGGAAGGTGATGGTGGTGGTGGGAGCTGCTGATGGAAACGGGTGTTAGGGGAAGTGTAGAAATGGGAATAACTGTGTATCTGGGGGGTGAGCTATAAGGGACTGGAAGGAAGGGCACAGAAAGGAAGGGTTGAACGTTTGCAATGGGGTGTGTTGTGGGAACTGCGCTTGGAAAGCAATGGGAGGGGAAGAGAAATATAGCTGTTGGGGTGAGGAAAGGTGCTGAATGTTTGTGTTTGCAAGGGTAGCATGCAAGAGCAGGGATGTTGAGCTTATGGGTTGATAAAACAGCAGTGTTGAGACTCAGAGAGTGTATATTATATTAAAGACAATGAGGTTTTGTTGCATCATTTTTATTTTCTAGGCATCTGTACCTTGCTTTTCTGCCCAAATGGGGACCCAAAGCAATTTACAAGTTTGCTTCTCCCCATCTGTGTTTTTGTTCTCACAATAACTGTGCAGAGTATGGAGGCTGAGAGAGTGACTGGCCCAAAGTCACCCAGCAACTTCCACGGCCGAGTAGGGCTTATGAACCTGGGTCTCCCAGTTAGTTCCCATGCTCATACCTCAGCTCTATGAATTGTATGTGTGTCTTTGTGTGTAGTGGGGAAGTGTATTTTCAGAGAAGAAAGAGAACCCCCGGGATTTGTGGAAGGTCAGGTCTGTAAGTGGGACTGAAGTGCAAGGAAAGATGGTGGGATAACAGGGCTGATTTAGGAGTTCTGGTCATTGTGGAGTGGTCAGTAGGAGCAGACTTGAAATTTGGAGAAGAGTGGATTGGTGTGGTTGAATCACACAAAGATGCTGATTTAGGTTGAATCACACAGGGCTGATTTAGGAGTTCTGGTCATTGACAGGTGGCTGGTGAATCTGTGGAGGGTTCATGATTTTTGTGGTGGATTGAACAAGTGTTGAGGGTGGTGGCTCCAGTTACTCAGAGAGTTTATATAATATGTGTACATTTTGGGGGAACATCTCTAAGTGAGGAAGAAACCCTGATTCACACACAAAAATGCTTCCAGGTTTGCAGAGAAAACATTTGCTGATCTAGTGTAGTGGGGAAGTGTATTTTCAGAGAAGAAAGAGAACCCCCGGGATTACTTGTGCTGGGTGTGTGTGTGGACAGGAAAAGTTTGTCTAAGGTGGGAGGTGTACTCAAGGTGGATTACACAAAGTGAGTCAGTACAGTCGATGAAACAGGACATTCATACCACTCCCCACCTACCAATGAAAGGATGCCACAAATCACAGGTAGCTGGGGGAACAGTGTGATGCTGTACTGTAATTGGCATTGGCAAATTATACCAGATTTTGGGTCCAAATTACCCCCAGTTTAAGGCTTTTGCTTCTACAATTCTGACTATGTTTGGGACAATGTATGTCTGTAAACAGTTCTTCTTTGTAATAAATGTTAATAAATCAAAAGTACATTGTCAGCTTACAGTTACACACCTAAACAGTTTACTCAAGATAGCTACAGTGCAGATGTTGATCCAAGATTTTAATCCAATAATTCAGAGCAAGAGGTGTCAGTAATCAAAGACTGTTAAATAAACGAAATACTATAAGAGTTTTAATAATTTAAGCATGTTTGTATTTTGAGTAAAAAATAATATTGTTAATTGGGTTTGCCTGTGTCTTTTATGGCCCATCCAGTCCAACACTCTGTCACACAATGGCCAAAAATGCCAGGTGCCATCAGGAGGTCCAACAGTGGAGTCAGGACACTAGAAGCCCACCCACTGTTGCCCCCTCCAAGCACCAGAAATACAGAGCATCACTTGCCCCAGACCAAGAGTTCCTATCTATACCTTGTGTCTAATAGCCACTGATGGACCTCTGTTCCATGTGTTTATCCAATTCCCTCTTGAAGCCATCCATGCTTGTAGCCGCCACCACCACCTCCTGTGGCATCTTATGGCACACATGGCCCGGCCCAACAAAGTGACATTTTAAGCAGTGGCTGGAGAAGCACTTGTCAGGGATGCTCTAGGCTAATCCTGCATTGAGCAGGGGGTTGGACTAGATGGCCTGTATGGCTCCTTCCAACTTTGTGATTCTATGATTCTATGTCAGATCCGCCCCTCATAACAAATGAGTTCAGCACCTCTGTGTAAGACCTTACATGCATCACCTGGACAATTAGCTTTGGGATCTTCTGCTTAAGTATACCAGAGTCCCAATTTGGGAGGCCAAAAGAGGGAGAAAATAGCTCTTAAATAAGAAACGTGTTTATTCACCTAACAAGATACAGAATAGAAAAGTGGAAAGGAAAGAACATTAAAATGAGATAGTACAATAAAGAAATGCAAAACCTTTATGTAATCTTATCTGCCTATGAGCTGTTTTTTTTTGGGGGGGGGGAATCCTGAAAAAAGCAGACTGGCTGGCAGTTAGGCAAAGCAGTGGTGCTTTGGGGGAATAAAGAAGGAAAGGAAAACATCTCAGCCAGATCCTGAAGAGAAAAGATGGGTGAGAGTCCAGTCTAGGAATGGGTGATAAAAAGGAGGTCCGAGGGTGAAACTTCAAAGCAGAGTCTGATGTGTAGATGGGGCAGCCAACTGGATTCAAGACCGGCAACAAAAGCACAGGGGTCTGGAGGAGGATTTTATACTTATTAGCTGGGAAGGGGGGCTGGTGCTTGTGGTAAGGTTGAGTGAGGGTGTGGAAATTTGGGGATTTCCAAAGATTTGTGAATAATGGTTTCTGGGAATGTCCTTGAGCATAAAATGCAAATATGTTAAAGAAGTGCATAATGGGTAGGGTGAGGTGGAAGAGTGCTTTATGGAGCAAGTGGGAATTCCCTGAAAATTGAGAGATTTGTTTCTTGTTCTGCACCCTCGCTCATTAATTGTGGTCGAAAATGGTGTAAGTCCAAATAGGGTCATGATTAATTGCTCCATAGAGTATTCAGACAAGTGGGTTACACCCAGCCTGGAGCACCCTGTCACTTCTAGAAACCCCAGTCAAGCAGAGTATTTTATTCCAGACCTCTGACAACCAGGTCAGGGAGGGTAAAAGGGAGGTCTCTGCCTCTGTTTATGGAGGGAGCTTCCCAAGTATCAGAACAAGTTTTAGATAACACAGAACACAGCGGTACGGTAAGGAGTATGTTCCTTTCTGTTTCTTATAAGAGGAGTTTGAATGTTTGGATTTATATGATATTGTTCTAATTGTTACCTGCTCTACTGCTGTCAGGAGAAAATGAGCTAAAATTAAAATGAAGTAAATTACAATTTAAGTATAAAACCCAGTATATCTGATCACTGTCCCCTTTGCCTGTTAAGCAGATTCATAAAAGTTCTGAAGCCTAGTTAGTTTTTTGACAGGGACACCTACATTTTCAGGGCCTCATAATATAATATTGCAACGTAGGATGTATAGGGCACAACCATGAATTCACTTAAAGCTGCCATTTGCACTCCCTTAAGGAAAATATATATGTTAGTTTTCCCTCTGCCCTTTACGGATGACAAGAAGATTTATATTTGCTATGACACATATAGGCCTTGTTGTTTGGAATCGTTGCCATAAGTTCATTTGCATCTCCAGTCTGAATATGGAGCCTCTAGAGAGTACAGTGCTGATAATTCAGGGGATTTTTTGTTTTTGTTTTTTGCTATTATCAGTTCTAGTAATTCAATATTTGCTTTATTATTTCACTGGATCCCCCCCCCCCCGGTTAATGGGCCATGTGTTAGCTTATCCTCTGTTCTTGGGAACGTTAAGGGAGGAGGGTGGGAGATAGAAGATGGAATATTTTTGCCTTTTAGTAGGTCATTTACCAAGGCTCTGCCAAGATTGTGCTGTATTATGCTGACTGCTTTAGCCCCCTCTTAAATTTTACTGAAGCATTTATCATGTGTTTTACTTTTCTCTTGTAAGCAACAAATTAAGCTACAGAGACTTCCTTGCCCATGGAAAAAAAATCCCTCATTTAATGTACTCTGTCAAAATAAGCCTTTGTTCTTTTCAAAGAATATGCTGGGCTCCTGATATAAAAAGTGTTTGAAATGAAGAAATCTTTATTTCTTGCTGTGGAAAAGCAATTCTGTTTTGGTGATAAATTATTCTGGAGAGCTGATGAATAAAATTTTGAATTCAGCAAGGTATTTGAAGCTCCAGCCCTCCCTAGTATATACATCAACCAGAGCCATTGACACTACGGGCTACTGTTTGCACCTTCATTCTCAGCCTTCCTCACATCATCACCCTCTTGAAATACCATTGTGTCCTGCCTTGTTTGTCTCCTTGTCTCATGTCTGCGATGCTGTCTTGTGGGCTGGATTCAAAATCACTGTGTTCCACACATTGCTTTGTTAGCTTTATGTTCTCTGTGCTGTGTCTTTGTAATGATGATCTTTGCCCATCTTTATGTCTGCCCCTTGTTTTCCCACCAGTTCAGCTCAGCTCCTGTCCTGCTCACTTTTCCAAGGTGAAGTCTGATGTGAAATTGTCTGTCCCTTTCCATCCAGCTTGTGCTGTAACACTATCTCTTTAGAATAGGCTGTGATGTCATAGAGAAGGGGACAGGGCTACCCAAATTCTCTTAATTTCAGGGAGGAGCTGCCCAGGTGTGCTGAGGGCCCATACTCGGGAAGAGAAACAGGGAGTCCTCCACAGTGAGTAACCCCACCTTCGAGTGTCCCCAATATCCCTCATAGTCTTGTGCAGTACAGTATAGTTTCCTTTACTGCCCTGTTTACATTTTTTTTTACTCAGTTTAGCTTCTGGAATATTTCCAGTTCAGTTGAGTTTCTTCCCTCTTGCCTTATCACTCATTTCATCTTTCTCTTACTATTTTGATAAAACTCTGCCATTTTTAATTTTATTGAGGTCCTTACCCATTTTCCATGTGTATGCAGTTAATCGTTCAGGAATTGAATTTCACTTGAAAAAGTGTTTCTTTCAAAGTTCGGTTTGGCTCCCAGAGCTTCATGTTCATCCTTAATATGTGGCTTTCCCCTTCCCATTCAATTAACAATTAATAAAGTTCTGCTCTGTAATGGAATGCTGTCCTGGGCTGTGGACTGGTGTGTTGTGCTGGGAGTTGAAAAGGGGAAGGTGGGAAGTTTAACCATAAATACTAATAGCCTTGCACAGCTAAAATGAATGGTATGGAGAGAGGATGGTTTTCGCCAAATCCTCATGTTGCTGCAGTCAATATGAAGGTTTACAAACCTATGACTTCAGCAGAAGCAAGCTTTCATATCTGGAGTTCATGTATACCCTGATCTTGAGACTTCAGACATTGCTTTCACTAGGGAATTATATTTGTAGCCTTGCCAGGCAATGTGTTGCAACAAGATATACTTGCAGGAGCTGGATGCATTAGGCATGCTTCCTTTATAGCATTTGTTGTACTAGGGGGGCATAGAGCATGCATGAAACATAATGATAGTGAATCAGCAGTATTTCAGGAGCCCACTGAAACAGTTGGAAAGCCACAGTGAAACTAATTAAAGATATCTTTTACCCCACCACTTACTTACACTGGGTAATTTTTATACAGCATCTCTAGTTCCTGGTGGAAAGCTATTCATGTTCTCCCTAGTTGTTGCCATGGCACTAAGAGAGCAAATTAAGACTGACTGAGTAGGGATATAGAGGTGATTTTTGATTTCCAGAATGGATGTACATGTTATAATAGTGTTAAGAGTAGAATACTGTGAATGCTTTCTTGGGAGTAAGCCCCACTGAATAGACCTGATAACATTCAGAGTAGACTTGCTAAGGATTGCTCACTCAAGTTGGTATATACTTAGAGGCAATGTATGCTGTCACTACTGCCTGTGTTTGGTCGGTTAAATTCCTAGGACTGGTAATGTATTTAAGATGTATTTAAGATGGATGAGGTGCTGACTGTGAAGGGAAACAAAGCAAGTTAGAAGCCTCCGTGTTAATTAAGTTGAATTATGGAATATTAATTTTCTAAATTCTTCATGAAAGGCAAAGGAATAGAAAACTGAGCTGAACTGGAAAGTATATTTCAGAAATAAGTTACAGTGTGTTTGATTTTTCATATTGGGTTTCCAAATTTTAAAGATCCTTATCATGTTGTGTGTGAAAGTAGCCTCTGTACTACAGATGTAAGTTTCCTGCAAATGCAATGTTGGTGCCCTTAAAAAAAGGTTGCCAAATCACCTCCCCCCATCCCTAAAGAAATGGCTTATTTCATTTATAATCTTGATAGGTTTCATACTTGTCATTCTCTACCACATAAGAATCTTCCTGTGCACTTCAGTAGATTGATTCCTGTAATTATTAATTTAACTCTGATATTTTATCAATTATCAATTTAACTCTTGTTTTTGAGATCGATAGAAGACCCCAGCCTCAACACTACAACTTCCCACTTTTTACAAAGTAGTGTGAAAATTGCCTTATCAATGCAACAGATAAATGTGTGAAATAATTACTTTTTACCATCTTACACATATATTTCTTTTTAGGCACTGGAAAAACACCCCAACTCTCCAATGACTGCAAAGCAAATATTGGAAGTGATTCAGAAAGAAGGGCTGAAAGAAACAAGGTCAGTGGTTACGTGATATTTACCTTTAAATGAATTACATTGGGGGGATATATAATTTGTGATTGGTTTGCTGTTCATAATGAATACTCTGTTAGAATTCATAAGTTGCAGTTCTGTGATTCCACCTGGCTAACATTACAAAGAGCTAGGGTTACCAGGTCTCCTGCTATGGCAAGAGACCTCCCACCAGCAACCCCTATTGCCCGCCATGTTTGTTAGCTGAATTGTTTTACTTACAACAATTGACAATTTATCAATGGGTCCTTGCCAACTATACCAAGGTCCTGTTCCCACCAAGGGTTACCAGAGAAGGATAACAAGGCTGTTGTTGTTAAAATAAATGCCTTTTACTTAAGAAAATATATCACATACAAACAGTACTGATGCACTCACATTCAATCAAGTTCCTTAGAAATACAGTATTAAAATTAGCACAGTTGCATTAGCAGGTGGGGGTGATGATGGGCAATACTTATCTGTCTTGCAGGTTGGATGTTCCAATGAAGAATAGAGGGGGACAAATGGAAACTAAGAGAGTTCACACACGACCAGAACCAGCCAGAACGTGTGGGTCTCTTGACTGCAGCTCAAGAGATCAAAGTAGAGGCAAGGGTTTGGGGATAGCAAGTGGGACTTAAGAGGAGTAAAAAGCAGACAGGGGTTGTTGCAGGGGTTGCTAGCTAGGAAGGGCCAGGTGAATGGTCCTTACCTTTTATAGTGGGTTCCTTAGGTGGGTGGTAACTGTTCCAACCTGTGGACCCACTTCCCTGTTAGCCCGTCCCAAAAACAATCCTATTGGTTTCCTATAGGAGTGGGAGGTTACCTAGAGGGGTGGTCAATATTGTAATCTAAAACCTTACTCAAAGGAGGGCATCTGGGCAGGTGTGAAAACCTTGGCGTCAGGATGCTCCAGTGTGGTGTTGATGAAACTGGCCATTCTCATTGTGAACCAAATGTCCATTTGGCAGGAAATAGCAAAGCAGGAACAAAGCAGTGATGTGTCGTACGTAACTACAAGTATTTCTGCAATGGGGGCTGTCTCTGCTCAAGTTGTTGTTTCTTACTGCTCACAATAATGGAGGTGTGTGCTTCTTCACCAGGCTGGTAACTGTGTAACTGAAACCTTATTTACACGTGTAAGGCTTGTGCAGGCACCTTCTATGTGTTGCATCACAACAGGTGACTTAAAGTGTACAGTTCTCTGAGCCTATGTGTGTGCACAGTCCATTGTGTGTAGCAATAAATACAGTCCATAAAGCAAAATATCAAGTTCACTCTCTAACATGTTCCATTGGCTAGTGGAAGAAAAATAAACTTTAAAAATAGCTGTTGATGTGCTAGTGTTACATCACTTGCAGGGGAAACCTAGAAGTGATGTCACTTTGCTCTGGGAATTTGCTCTTAAAGGTGCCATTAGACTCTAACTTTGTTCTTTGGAAACAATGTGGTTTGCCATAGAGTTTCTGGCAATACCTAGAGCAGAATGTCTGGGTTTCCCCAATGCCTCCCCATGTCCCTTATCCCCCTCCCCCAGACTCCCACTGGTTGCCACTGGCTGGGAACCCTGCAAAGAGCAACTGTCTAGACAAAAAAATAATTTTATTTGGTAGATGATAGCTGAATTCCAAAAGGACAATAAGTAAGTCTAATTTTACTGCAGTTACTTTGTTCCTGCATGTTAGTGGAGATCAGTACATTTCTGAAATACATTTCTAATGACTACTGTTGCAAGTTGAAAGAAAGGCACTTGGACAACAACAAAAGCTCTGAACAGCTTTCAAAGCCAGCCTAGTACAGAACATCTTTCAGCAGTATATTTTTTGACAACATAAAAAATAATTGTTGCCAGATCCAAGTAAGATGAAGCTCAACATTTTCATCAGATGACATTTGTAGAGGCACTCCTGTCACTCTTTTGGAACCTGGATTCCTGGAAACAGAAGTTAGTTCAAAAAGATCCAAAGGCATTATCTTGCCTTGAGGAAACTTGAATTGCATCCACTGTGGGTGACCCTGTGAGTGACAGTGGATGCCTGATGTTAATTTTTACCATCAAGTTTGCCTGACCTCTGTTGGATTATATACATCTGCCAACTAAGGGCAAAGATGCATTTTTGACACCTTATGATACTGTTTGGGAATCATAAGATGCATAATGTGTGGGCTGTTCAAAGCTACAACCACCACCTGTTTAATATCCTTCCTAAAGATAAAAGGAAGGTTAGAAAGGAATAGTAATTGCTGGGGGACAGTAATCTTCAGTGACTCCCACCCCATACACATTCCATAAGAAACTGGCAGAGAACAATATTTCATTGCATTTACTTGTCATAGAATAACGTTTTTAAAGGAAGTGATAATGGAGTGCAGAGTAATCCACTGCATATAACTATGCAGTTTGGTTGTACACTAGATAGAAGTATGTAATACTGTAATAAATGAGTGCCTGAGGGGAACTGGGCATGCAAGCAATCACAATAGCTTTATGTAGAAGCAGAGATTGAATTTTGCTCTTGAAGCCTTAAAAATGCAGTAACTGTTAACAGATCCTTGGTGTGAGTGCCAAGAAGTTGGGGAAAGTTCAGCAAATAAATCTGACAATAGGTTCTAAGTGGCATAAATACGCAGACAAGAAACTGAAGTGTCATGCAGCAGTCATTCCAATTGTTTCCTATTCTTTTTCAAAGTAAGACATATGTCACTGTTTCTTTTTTTCATTTGCAATAAGAAACTAGAATGTTAGTCTGGCTTCATTTATTCTTCTTCTAATTATTCATGGTATAAAAACAGTTTCTCTTGGGCTGCGATCATATGTACCAGAAGCTGCGACAGACATGCAATTCCCCCGCGGATTCCTCCAGCGTCCTGGAGTCGTTGGCGGGGCGTCTTGTTGCGCCGCAGGAGCGTCGCAAAAAGCCACCGGGGAAAGGCTAGTAGTATACGGAACTGCGGGGCAGGCGGGCAGAAGTCTGATCGCGCAAATGCACGTCAGTTTGCCCCGGGGCAAACAGCCTCGCTTCCTGCCCACAGTTCCTCGCTGGTGTGATCGGAGCCTTGATCAGGCTACCATGTTGTTCCCACAGAGGACTGGGTTATTGAAAGTGTACTGTGGAGACAAGGCTGGGTAGAGGGGGAGGTGGCAAAAGGGGGTGGATGGGAGAGAAAACCATTATTAACTGTTTTTTTTAAAAAAAAAAGACACCCAAGATCCTTTAAAGGATCTATTGTGAACTGTAAAAAAAAAGGATAAAATCAACGTGGTGGAAAAGCATAAACTTCCACTGACAAGTTAGAAAAGAAAAACTGTTTGTATGAATTGTATAACAGTGCAGTATATGTCTTATATAGATGTATTTGTAAAGTTCAGTACCTATTTTTCTACCAAATGACAAAAATAGCTGGGGTTACAATAGAATTCTGAAGGCGAAATAGAAAGAAGAGTGATTTATGTTTTAACTTAAGAATCAATGAGAGATAAAATAGCTCAAATGAGTACATTATTGGACAAGGTCCTCTTGGTGAAAGCAGTACTAGCCCCATCACAGTGGATAAGAGTATCCAGTATAGCACCAAACAAAGAAATGTAAAACAGTACTTCTCAGAAGAGGAGGCACGTTCCTTAAGAAGGCACAGATAAATTAGTTTATAAACACCTGTAGTTTCCCTTGGGAATGGGTAAAAAAAAATCACCACTCTATTTTATAAAAAAATAAACTTTATTTTAATGTATATCAACAATATAAAAGAGGGAAAATAAGAATAACATACAGCATAATCATACCAAACAAAAAGATACATAAGGCAATAATTTATGCCTCAGTTATTGTCTAAACTCCTCCTATCTGGAAGGAACATCCACAAGAACCTAAGAACACTGCAGAGTAATCCTAAATAGATTACAGCCTTCTAAATTGAGTGACTTCAAGTGCCTTAGATGGGTGTAACTCTCACTAAGATTGCATTGCTAGCCACATAATACAGACCACATTTTACAAAAAATATTGGAGAGCAGTGCAGGAGTTAATCAAGATATCTCAAAACAGAATGAATATGCTATGCAGCATCAATAAATATTATTGCGAAACGCATAGGGATCTACAAGTACTAAATAAATATTTTTTCACTTTGGACCTGTTTTTCTACATTTTTCTATCTACTGGTGTGGCCATTCTTGTTTTCATCGATGTTGGTACCCCAACTGAAGGAGACAGGATTCTTGGAGCTCTGAAGGTTACTACCTGCATGGATAGACTTTTGCACTTCCTATTGAAATCTTACCAGGATGTGATTGGAGCACCTCTTTCTAGGATTATAAATACCATCTTTTGTAGAAGGCATGCTTTCCTAAAGCTCTGAAAGAGGCAATAATGAGACCATTATTGGGGGGGGGGAAGCTTTCCTTATTTAGGGATAACCTGACCAATTATAGATCCAGTATGAAATCTGGCATTTTTGGATAAAGTGCTTGATTGAGATGTGACACAGCAATCTCCAGGTATACCTGAATCAAACTGTTTCCCTTGTCCCATTTCACTCCAGTTTCAACCCTAGCTTGGAGATGGCTTTAATCACTTTGGTAATTATCTTTGACTTTGGTTGGATAAATGTTTCTCTTCTCTTTTGATAATGTTAGATTTCCCCCCCCCTGTACCCTTAAATATTGTGACTCATACTAGGGTGATGGGCATGGCATCCATTGGTTCCTCTCCTTTGTATTGGATAAGGACCAGGAAGTCTCTGTTGGAGAAGTGGAATTGTGCTTGGTCTTTATTTTATGGCACGACCAATATCTGTTTTCTGTTTCCAGTTATGTTTATATTGGACCTTTAGATAAGATTATCCAGAGCTTCAGGGTTGCATGTTATCAACATGCTGATGATACTCTGTTCTCTATATAAGCTCTATATAAGGAAAAGTGTGCCTTAAATAGATGCATGACTGAACATGTTGATGGATGTTGTTACTGGCTGAAGTGATTTCAGAAATGATCATTACCAAGTCATAGATTGAGGAATATTACACTGGTATTAAGGCCTTCCTCTTTGAAGACTAATTTTAATGTGTGTGTGTGTGTGCGCGCACATGCTTGTGCCTTCATTCATTCATGCATGCATGCATGCATTTCTGTCAGCCTTCTTTCATAGAACTTTCCAGTTAGCATCGAGCATTATTCACTATAGTAATTTTTAAAAGGAGAAGATCATCTCACTGTATTATCAATTCAGATTTAACTAAAAATAAGACCCGTTGTGGAAATAAAAACAACGATCCATAGAAAGAGGCTCTGGGAGAGTGCCAAGGCCTTGTGCACTCAGCGTCAATGTGCTGTGGTGACCTCAGCAGGGTATAATGACACAGAGTCCACCATTTTCTCCAGAGGAACTGATCTCTGCTACCTGAAAAGCAGTTGTAATTTTCAGTGATCTTCAGCCCTCACCTGGAGATTGGCAAAAATTGTTACCCAGGAAGAAATGGCTTGTTTGGAGGGTGGAGTCTATGGCATTGTACCTGTCTGAGGTTCCATCCCTCCTCAAACCTCACCTTCTCCAGGCTCCACCCCTAAAATCTTCATGAATTTCCTAACCTGGAGTTGGCAACCCTATCTCCTTCCCAGCCAATCATCGACCTACCTTTATTTCCCCATCTCTCTTCAGCTTTCCATTCCCCCCACACACACACCTGCAGCCTCTTCCGTGCTCTGAAGGCCTGATTGCCACAGAGTTCACCATTTTCCGTGCTCTGAAGCCCTGACTGCCACAGAGTCCACCACTTTTTCCAGGGGAACTGATCTCTGCCATCTGGAGAGCAGTTGTAATTCTGAGTGATCTTCAGCCCGCACCTGGAGATTGGCAACAATGGTTTCCCAGGAAGAAAAGTAGTATTTCTCTGCAATGGGGACCAAAGCAGCTTTCATCATTCTC
>NW_015175994.1:564228-565703 GCF_001447785.1 Gekko japonicus
TACCCCCTCCCTTTGGTATTGTACAGAGCAGGGGAGACTATGTGGTCAGAGCACAACACAGATTATTAGCCCAAATTAAATAATTTATTTAACTATTTATACAGTTATGGAGCACACACACACTGTAGGAGTAAGCACACACTATGAACCAATAGGGCATAAATCAGCAGAGGTTAAATGCAATCCTCTTTTCCTACACAGAATACTCTGTACCTCTGGAGGTTGTGGGATCAGGATAGGATCACTCCTTGGACTGGCCTCTGGCTGTACTTCAGCCTCTCTCTCTTGCCCAAGAGAGCAGGGAAACTTCCATTCATTCCCCAGTCCTGCCGACTGTGGAGTGGCTGGGTTTCTGCTGCCTCCCAGGGTTCCCCCACATCTCTGGCTTGTGGGCTTGTTCGGAAACTTTTTGGGGCAGCTGGGAACTGTAGGCCAGCAGATGAGGAAGCCCCATTCAACCCAGTGAGTGATACCCCTGCAGGCCCCTCTCTGGAACTACAGCTCAATTAAACCTTATGGGGGAATATTTTAAACAAATAACCACAGCCATCTTACAAACACAGGTAACTGCCATTTCATGACACCCACCAACAGCCACTGAGGGGACAGTTAGTCCCACACCGGAGGCAAGCAGGAAAAGCATCTTCGTCAAGAGAGAAAGCCAATTGCCAGTAATTCTGACAGGGCACAGTGGCTGAAGGGGGAGTGGGCGGTGAAGAGGAGCAGACCCAGCATCTGGGCAATGGCACGCGAGTACTCTTGAGTGGCGGCTGCTGAGCCAATGGCTGAGGGAGTGCATAGAATGTTGCCCCTCGAAAACAGAATTATTATAGAGAGAGATTGGCTTAGATGTTAGAAGCAACATTGTTGGTGCTGAGAATAAAACTGTACGTAGAACCTGTAGATTTTATGGTTCACAAATTGTTTCTGCTTTGTCTCAAATAATTGATTCTTTTCCCCTAACCCAAATATGAAGTGCAGCAGGGAGAAAATAAAAAAATAAAAAGCATATAAAAGTAGATGCTCTTTGGAAATATTTATTTATTTTTCGTATTTGTATCCCGCGAGTGGGCTCAGGACGGGTCACATCATCTTTCAACAATTACAAAAAAGTTTAAAAACACAATATAAACATTTAAAATTAGTGGTTATAGCTACTGGTGAAAGTTCTGACCCATTAATATTGATGGATATGGCTGGTTGCCGATGGCTGGCTGGCTGGCAGGCAGGTGTAAAGTGAACATAATTGTGATTGGAAAATTCATAGGGCTCTTTTTGTAGCAGGAACTCCTTTGCATATTAGGCCACACACCCCTAATGTAGCCATTGTAAATGTGTCATCTGTGACATTCTCTTTTCTGTACCCTTGAAGAAAAATAACTTTTAAGGTAGACAGTTTTGGAGCCCAAAAATAATGATGTCCTTCATAAAATACTAGGAAAAAGGCCCATTGTGGAAATAAATACAACGGCCTC
>NW_015175994.1:565835-572611 GCF_001447785.1 Gekko japonicus
AGAGCAGTTGTAATTTTGAGTGATCTCCAGCCCTCACCTGGAGATTGGCAACGATGGTTCCCCAGAAGGGAATAGTTGGTTTGGAGGGTGGAGTCTATGGCTTTGTACCTGTCCAAGGTCCCACGCCTCCTGAAACCTCACCCTCTCCAGGCTCCATCCCTCACATCTCCAGGAATTTCCCACATGGAGTTGACAACCCTATCTCCTTCCCAGCCAATCATCAACCTACCTTTATTTCCCCCTCACTCTTCAGCTTTCCACTCCCCACACACCTGCAGCCTCTCCCATGCTCTGAAGCCCTGACTGCTACGTCACATTGGCTGTCATACGGGGGCCACCTCAGCAGCATATAAGGTTACAGAGC
The DNA here is from genome assembly GCF_001447785.1 of Gekko japonicus. Lineage (NCBI taxonomy): Eukaryota > Metazoa > Chordata > Lepidosauria > Squamata > Gekkonidae > Gekko > Gekko japonicus. Next base: position 566,200 of record NW_015175994.1, read on the forward strand.
CCACCATTTTCTCCAGGGGAACTGATCTCTGCCATCTGGAAAGCAGTTGTAATTCTGAGTGATCTCCAGCCCTCACCTGGAGATTGGACACATTTTACCTCAGAAAAGCAAACTGTTTAGAATGTTAGAGGCAAAAGCCAATCAAGTCGCATATGCAAACAACCTCTGTGTTCTGAGGCAAAGGCCAATGAGGCTGCATATGCAAATAACCTCTGTGTTCTGACTGGCTATGGGGGGAGGGGAACAGCAAAATGTTTAGAATGTTGGAAGCAGGACTCAGGCAAAGCAACCAGTGGATAGGGAGACCCTCTGAATGACAGATCAGAGAGCAAACTGATTTTGGAGCGTGTGGAATGTTCTAGAGAAGTGCCACCACCATTCGGCTTTTATTTATAAGGGAGATATGTTTAGAGTGTAGAAGGACCATAGGTTAGCCATAGTGCAGTCCGGTGATTTGCCTAGTATGCAGAGAGTTGCAGTCAAGCTAAAATTAGTTATAACTCAGTTCCATTGAAATCAAATATCAAGTGCTGTCTGGAGCCATGGCCTGACCTGGATTCGACCAGACCCTGCTGGCTGTTGTGAGGCTGTGGTGGGCACCACAGGGGCTGAGCTCAGTTGATTAGACTGGCAGACACTCACCTGAGGCTGCAAGGAGCGCTACCAGTCCAGCTGCTGGAGAGAGATGAGCTAGGAGGGGCCAGTGGCTGCTGAGTGTTGGAGTGTAGGTTAGTCCCCACAAGGCCAATGATGTCATTGGCAGGTGACAGTCTGGAGACCTGCAGCAGACCGGAACATTCCCTGACATCCCCCAAGATTGCCACAGAAGTGGGCCCTACCCCAGGGGAGGACAACAGCCCTGCCAATGGACCCAGCGGCATCAGTGGCCCATGCAAGAGGCCAGGGACAGGGCTGGGACATGATGAGCCATGGGCTGGGGTGGAGACAAGCTCCCAGCTATTAGAAGGGAGAAGCCAGGTGTTGGGGGGGGGATTAAGAAGCTGGCAGCAGCCAGGAAGGTATGGGAAATGCCCCACCCATAGCCCTGGACTGGCCAGAACAAGTACCAGAGCCTGATGAGCAGGGCTGGAATTGGACCCTGGGGGAAATGGGGGTGGGGCAGTCACGTCATAAGGCCGGGATGGAAACTTCTGAAAATGACATCCAAGGGAGAAAACTGTCCAAGGAAGAAAAAAGCTTGAAGGTGCCTCCTTTCCCTCCTATTCTGAGGCCTGGAGGAGCTTCTCATGGCATGGGCCAACATGGTGTTTTGGCCCTCCGTTTTGGAGCCTATGAGTATGCTGTTCATTTCAGTATAGGATCAACATGCAGGGAAATTGCATCTTTTAATACCCACATCTTCATGTTCATCTCTATATGCCTTTGCAATTGACTGCAGATAAAAAAGGTTGTGACCAGTGTTCCCTCTAAGCTGAGTTAGTGTGAGCTAGCTCACAGTTTTTTAGCCTCCAGCTCCCAGATTTTTGCCTTGGCTCAGGAAGGATGGCTCCAGAGCAAACTAATTTATGCAGTGGCCAAATCGTTGACTCACAGTTTTAATGCCAGTAGCTCACAAAGTAGAACTTTTGCTCACAACACTCCACAGCTTAGAGGGAGCATTGGTTGTGACATGGAATGGAACCCCACCCACTGGCTTTAGTTTACTTCCATTTAGTTTTTAATATGCATGAAAATATTGCCTTTCACAGAGACTGTATAATATTTCCTTAGCTTTTCTTTGGGGGCTCATAAATGGATACACAAATATTATCTGGCTTCAACTGGAATTATTTTTTTGGCTATCCCCTTTCCTAAGTTCTCTTGGTTGCACAGAAGATAAGCAGGAAGAGCAGGGTCTCATCTTCAACTTCACATTGCATTGTGGAGGCATTGGAAATGCATGGCAAATTCAGAGAGAAAATTCCATTGCAGAATCCAAGGAGAGGTGGGGCTGATTTTTTAACAATGTATTATTTGTTTGTTTTCGAAGGCTTGTTTATTATTTGTTTATCTGGAAAATTTCTATGCCACCTTTCTAGGGAACTTGCCTGAGGCACGTCTTTTTTATTGTGCTGCACAGTGAATGGTTTGGGTGCTTCCAAAGTTGGTGGTGAAATCAGAGGTGAAAGAAAGATGAGTTGATGTGCCTAGCACATTTGTAGACCTGTATAGGTAGAATATCATTTGTGGCTGCACATAAGGGACGGACATGCAGAAATCATTCTTTGTACTTCCACAGTTATATATAATGCTTAGGAGAAGATAATAAACCATATTTTGAGCCCATCCCCTCTATGTGGCATGCTATGTAGTCTTAATTCCTTTACTTCAAATGGCCGGGTACCATGCCAGTGAGGCTAGGGTTGCCAGCCTCCAGGTGGTACCTGGAGATCTCCTGCTATTACAGTTGATGTCCAGAGGACCAAGATCAATTCCCCTGGAGAAAATGGCTGCTTTGGAGGGTGGGGTCTATGGTATTATGCCTTCCCGAAGTCCCTCCCCTTCCCACCCCCACCCTCTCCAGGCTCCACTCCCAAAATCTCCCAGTAATTCCCAACCCAAACCTGGCAACCCTGAGTGAGATCCAGTTCACCCATGCACTTTGCAGCATGGTAGTTGCGAAATGCTGGCCTGGATGAATCACAAGCAGGAATTAAGATTGCTGGGGAAAAGATCAACAACCTCAGATATGCAGATGATACCACTCTAATGGCAGAAAGTGAAGAGGACCTAAAGAGCCTCTTGCTCAGGGTAAAAGAGGAGAGCGCAAAAGTGGGCTTGAAGCTCAACATAAAAAAAATAAGATCATGGCATCCGGCCCCATCACTCCTTGGCAAATAGAAGGGGAAGTCGTGGAAGTAGTGACAGACTTCACATTCCTGGGATCCCAGATCACCGCAGACTGTGACTGCAGCCATGAAATTAAAAGACGCCTGCTCCTTGGGAGGAAAGCAATGGTGAACCTAAACAGCATGATAAAAAGTAGAGACATCACCCTGCCAGCAAAAATACGCATGGTCCAAGCAATGGTATTCCCAGTAGTCATGTATGGCTGCCAGAGTTGGACTATAAGGAAGGCCGAGCGCCAAAGAATAGATTCTTTTGAACTATGGTGCTGGAGAAGACTCTTGAGAGTCCCTTGGACTGCAAGAAGATCAAATCAGTCAATCCTAAAAGAAATCAACCCTGACTGTTCCCTGGAAGGCCAGATAATGAAACTGAAGCTCAAATACTTTGGCCACCAAATGAGAAGGGAGTACTCACTGGAGAAGACCCTGATGCTGGGAAAGATTGAAGGTCAAAGAAGACGGGGACGGCAAAGGATGAGATGGTTAGACAGTGTCATAGATGCAACGAACATGAAGTTGAGCAAACGTCAGAGGACGGCGGAAGACCGGAAGGCCTGGCGTGATCTGGTCCATGGGGTTGTGCGACTGAACAACAACAAGTTGCTTGAAAATGCAACTGCATGAAAGAAACTCCATGAGGCAAACCATTAGTATGAAATGGCTTTCTCCATGGTTGCAGGAGTTTTTGTCCTTTTTTTTTAGGCCACATGCTTGCAAAAGATTTTATAATGGCTTGGATGAAATCATCTCAGTTGAATAGAGAGCAGCTTCATTTAATAATGTATGGAATTATTGAAATCACAGATTGCATGTACAAATTTTCTTTCAATAGCATGGCATTTGTTGTTTTGTTTCAAAAGCATTCAGATCAGCAACACATGCTGTTTCTTGCAGGGTTTCTTAACAGTCTATCTTAGGGGCCCAGTCCAAAGCAATTTATATAGCTGCCATGCTACAAACAGTGGGCTGAATCCAGATTTAAGCGACCATTTCCACCTAGCCATCTTTCCCACTGCAGAGCCCTCTGATGTTGTTCCACAGGGTCCTCTATCTCCTAAGAACAGCATTTTGTGGATATCAGTGTGCCACAGTGGGAGTGGGGAGGCAGGAAAGATCCATTCTGTAATTGGCAAATTTAGTCTGAATCTAGCCCCATATCTTGGATTACTGTTTGTCACATACCCACAATGTGAAAGCCTGGCTCTGCTTATGCACTTGGCAACTTCCTCAGCTCCTGTCCTAGACCAGACCAGAGCTGGATTATGCTGTCCTCTATGCAAACAAGTAGCCCAAGGGACTGATGGACATCAAACAAGGAGGCCCTAAACATTATCATTTGGCGGTTACAGTCAAAAACAGTCGTGAAGCACTACTGCAGTGGCTTGATCTTGTGGCTGAGAAGTGAGTACTTCCATGTTTGGTGAAATGGGCTTCCTCAAAAGGCAAGGAGCTGTGTAACTGCTTGTGAAAATGTTAAAATTTTTAGTTCTCAAAATATGTTTTTATTTAAGACCTATTTTATATATTTTTGCATGTGACAATAGGTGTTAGTGTTTACTGTTTGAGTGTAATATACAAATATTTGGGGAGGTGTAAAAAGAACATGAAGCGCATAAAATTCAGATGCCATTAAGACTACATGCTGTTCTTTCTGCTGCTCATTTGGGCTTCCATATAATTCCAAAAGCATTAGATACTGTAAAATCTTATGGACACAAGAATCAGCCTGCCAACCTGACCTGGACTCTGTGTGTGAGGAGTTCCCAGCAGTTTTTGATGGGTCGCTTGGTTGCTACACCGGCTCTCCTGTTTCTTTCGACCTTGATCCTGTCATTGCACCCATCCGGCTTAAGGCTAAGCATTAGATACTGTAAAATCTTATGGACACAAGAACCAACCTGCCAAGCTGACCTGGACTCTGTGTGTGAGGAGTTCCCAGCAGTTTTTGATGGGTCGCTTGGTTGCTACACCGGCTCTCCTGTTTCTTTCGACCTTGATCCTGTCATTGCACCCATCCGGCTTAAGGCTTATCGTGTTCCATTCGCCTTACAGCCGCGTATCGATGAGGAGCTAGACCGGCTTATGCAGCAAGGAGTCCTTGAACCAGTATCACATGCCAGATGGGAGACTCCCATCAAGCCTAACGGCATCGTGAGGATCTGCACAGACTACAAGTGTATGCTCAACAAAGCTCTTCAGTAACATGCATACCCAGTGCCCGTTGTCATCCACCTTCTTGCTTCACTCGTAGGTGGCAAGATTTTTACCAAGCTCAACCTGGCTCAAGCTTACCAGCAACTTTCAGTTGGTTATGCAACAGCCGAAGCACAGACAATTGTCACGCATCAAGGCGCTTTCAAGGTTAAGCATCTGCAATTCGGAGTGAACTTCACCACTGGCGTCTTCCAGGAACTCATGGAAGGACTCCTACGAAACATTCCAGGTGTCATTCCATACTTCAATGACGTTCTGATCGACGGAGGGTCTGCCGATGAACTCCACCATTTCCAAAATGCAGGCTTGAAGGTAAAGAAAGATAAATGAAAGTTCGGAGTCCCAAGGGTTGAGTTCTTGGGATTTCTTATCAATGCTGATGGAGTCCACCCAACGGAGAGTAAAGTTCAGGCAATCCACAATGCACCACAACTGCATTTGAAGAAGGAACTTCCTCAGACCTTCCCTAGACTCCTTAACGTCTGTCACTCATTCTTACCGCACAAAGCATTATTGGCTGAACCCCTGTATCGGTTGTTGGAAAAGAAGGCATCATGGAACTGGGGGTCAAAACACAGCCAGGCGTTCAGGGCTATCAAGGACTTGTTGTCGTCTAACAGTGTCCTCACTCACTATAACGACTTTTTAAAGATAGAAAATCCAATTATGCAGGTGCATGCTTGGCGAAGTTATTGTTTAAAACAAATTTCCAAGTTTTAAATGGTTCCACACCTGATGACTACCCCGGAGGTTTTACCTACATGTCAGGAGTGGCTGCCAGTACCTTAGATTATATTCTAGTATGCACATCTCTGTTACCCAAAGTTAAAAGTTTTAAAATCTTGCCATATTTGGACGGAGATCATCTCCCTTTATCTCTACATATATGGGCCTCCCCACAGGAGCTATGTCGGGAAATCTGCTACCCTTCCCAAAGGAGAGGGCCGGACCAACTAAGACGTTCTGTTAGGTGGTCTAGTGATCTAGCCAACAAATTAAAGGTAATCTTAGCAGCAGAAGATATTCAAAAGTACGCTGCTGCCTTCTCAAATGTAAGTCAAAATGAGGAGCCTCTGACATTATATGATGGCCTTATTAAGAATTTTGCCCCTCTCTTGTTTCAGGAGTCAGATCAGAGAGCCCTCAACCCTTTCAAGCTACAGTCAAAGCCTTGGTTTGATAGAGACTGCTTGGAGGCAAAAAGGGTACTTATCCAAGCTTATGCCAACTACATTGGTCATTATGTCACGAGAGAGTTAAGTGCTTACCTAGCCCTACTAGAAAAAAAACGAGCCTACAAAAATTTAATTAAAAGAAAAAAGAAAGAATATGCTAGGGAAGCATGGAGG
>NW_015175994.1:572867-603765 GCF_001447785.1 Gekko japonicus
ATTTAAATCCGTGTGGCCTAGTGCCCTTGATTCTGACTGATGCCTTTAAATCCGAATGGCTGATTTCTGTTTATCGGAAAATTTCGCTCTTGGGTTATTCTCCACAAGCGCTTTTGGAGATGGGTGGCGATCGAGCTAAGTTAGCAATTAGGCAGAGGATCTACAGGCGACTCCTACCTTTATAGCTCCAATTAGTAGTAAATTCATCGCAGCACAAGCCCCATATTTAGCCGTGCTGGAGTCACACAAACTTAGGAGGGCATATACTTTGGCTAGATGCTCTGCCTTACCCACTGCAGTCCTCGAGGGCAAATTCAAAAAACTTCCCCGAAAAGAGAGGTTATGTATGTGTGCGTCTGGGGAGATCGAATCCCAGGAACACGTGTTCCTGAGGTGCCCATTATATAACGAGGATCGTACAAAACTAATCGATCCTTTTCTGGCTGGCACTTCAGACCAGGATAAGATAGAAAATTTGTTTTCTAACTTTGAACATAGAGCGCTGCATCAGATTGCGAAATTCTGCCTACTGGTTGTAAAAGCTCACCAGTGTTCTGGTTGTCACTTGGGTTAGGACTGCTTGTTTTTAATTCTATTGCCATTTTTGCCATTTTTATCATTTTATTTTATTCTTTTAACTGCGTTTTATTGCAGCGTATTCTTAAGCTTGGTTTTAGTGATCAAAACGATTGTACAAATGTTGCCTCTTTTTAACCCTGTTGTATTTTCGGTAGTTTTATCATCCGGTTATTGTAATTTATTTTTTTTAAGGTTTTATATTGCTGGCTATGCGCTGTAACAATAAAATTCATTCATTCACTATTCACTCATCCTGGCAGCTGATTCCTCGCCTTTTGGGATCAGCTCCTTCCTCAGCCACCAATTGTCTGATCGTCGGGAAGCTCCGATTGCCTACTTCTCCCGAATGCTGTCTTTATTCAAATAGAATTAAGTGCAAATCGATAAGGAGGCGCTTGCCCTTGTTTCTGTCTTTAAAAAGTTCCACGATTAACTCTACGGCCGTTGTATCCAGATCGTCACCAACCACAAGCTGCTGTTGGGACTGTTTGCACCCAACTGACAGATGCCACAGATCTTGTCACCCAGGCCTCCAGCATCACCTCCCAGTCAGCAAAGGACCCAATGTTCCCCCGGGTCCTCAACTGGGTGTGGAGGGGGTGATCAATCGACCAGCTTGAGGCTGAGTTCCAGCCATTCAGCTCCTGACAAAATGAACTCTCTGCTCATAAGGGATGCCGGCTGTGGGGGAACCATGTTCTCATTCCCCCCAAACTATGCCGCTAGGTGCTAGAGGTGCTGCATGCGGGACATCCTGGCATCGTCCGCATGAAGGCCCTAGCTTGAAGCTACATGTGGTGGCCACATCCGGACTGGGAAATCGAGGCCTGCGTTGGAACCTGCCAGTCCTGCTAGGAGTCACGACCAGATCCTCCACAGGCTCTAGTCCAGCGATGGGAGACCACTCATCTGCCATGGTCCCACCAACATATAGACTTTGCCAGTCCCTTTCAGGGACAAGTCTTCTTAATCATAGTGGACTCTTACTTGAAGTGGCTGAAGGTGGTTCTGATGTCGTCCATGACTTCAACATCTGTCATCCTGACACTGTGCCGCATCTTCACCACACACGGACTGCCGGAGACTATTGTATCCAACAACGGAACCCAGTTCACGTCCTCCCAAGTTCCAGAGGTTCATGGAAGCGAGTCTGATCTAGCACATCATGGTAGCCCCGTTCCATCCCTGCACAAACGGACAAGCTAAGCGGATGGTGCAAGCCACAAAAGACGCACTCCGCAAGATATTTCACGAGGACTGGAATCAAAGGCTGGCTGACTTCTTGTTCCAATAGCACATAATGCCACACACAGCCACTGGGAGGAGTCCAGCAGAGCTCCTCATGAATCAGCATTTGGCTTTGCTGCTCAACCATCTGCATCCGGATTTCACATCTAACTGCCCACCACAGTGAGAGTCCCCAGAGACGCCCCACTCATTCCAGATTGGTGACACCATCTATGCCTGGAACTACAGCGAGGGGCTATTCTGGATTCCAGCCACAGTGATCTTGGGTACCAGACCAGTCTCCTACATGGTAACCACATCCAATGGTAGGAGCCTTCGGAGACACATCGACCAGCTATGGAGACAATGGGCCAAAGAGTCAGAGCTGAGGGACAATGCCAACCACTTTACAGAATTGGACTTGACACCTACTGCATCGGCAACTATTCTGCTGCCTGTTGTTGGGACTGTGCCTCCCTCAAACCCGACACCAGCCATTAGAGCCAGCACCTCCTCAGATTCAGCATCAGCCTCCAGAACTGAAGTGTCCTTGGGCTCGACACCATCCATTGGAGCCGAGCCTCCATACGGTCCAGCCCCGACCAGTCGTTGTGCAGCAACGGCAGGAATTCATCCTCTCCCTACAGAGACCATGCATCTCCTGTGGGGGAGCCGTGACACTCCCAAAGAATGAGAACTCACCCAGGCTACTTGAAAGACTATGTGTGCTGACTTGGGGTGTGTGTGTTATGTATTGTGTTATATGGATGGCCTGAATTGTAGAATGAGTCTCAGCTTCAGTCACAAGCTCCATAGACTCTCAGTATCCTGAAACCAGCAGTCTGATTGGCTGCTGTTGTGCAATGGACCAATCAGGGAAGACTAGGCCTTTCAGTGGGAACAAACCCTATTGGTCCTAAGCACTCACTTATGATTGGACCTTACTGTTCTAGGGGTGTGGTTTAGCCAGTTCCAAACTATATATGTTGGGGTTGTTCTGTGTGTTCCCTGTTGTTATGTGCTCTAATAAACTGAAATCACTGATTAAAGAAAGAGCTGCCTGATCTTGAGTTTCAAGATGCATAGATTGAAACAAGCTTCTGTACTCTTTTTCATGTCACCTTGTTTCTTGATTTGGGCACATTTCCCCAAACAAATACTACTTTCTTTCACATGCTGCAGAATGTGGAGGAAACTGAAGCAGGCAAGAAGACTGGAGAGTTGTATGTGTGTATATTATATATAAGAATTGTAATTACTTTATACTGTAGGTTGTCATGCGCAGTTACTATGAGATTGGTAGGTAGAATTTTGAAGATATGAATGATACTTAAAACATTGCTTTTAGGAACTTGCTTTATTAAATGTTTTATTCCATTCTAAAAGTATATTATATATAAGAATTGTAATTACTTTATACTGTAGGTTGTCATGGGCAGTTACTATGAGATTGGTAGGTAGAATTTTGAAGACATGAATGATACTTAAAACATTGCTTTTAGGAACTTGCTTTATTAAATGTTTTATTCCATTCTAAAACAGAGAAGAGGTTTCCCCCTTGATAGATGCCTTTACAATCTAACCTAGAATCTGTTGGACCTCTACCACCCCCCAAAATTTATTTCAAGCTTCAATTTTTTTCCATTGGACAAAAGGTCCTTGGGAAATTGGGGGGGGGGGGGAGGAAGGAATGCAAAGAAAAATAGTTTTCCCTCTCACTCCCCCCACCCCAGCCTTTACATAGCTGTTGATCAGGTGTGCTTGCTCATTTCTTTCTCTTGGGAGGAACTTCTGCAATCCCCAAACATACTCATTGGTGCGTCCAAATAGAGCAGGGGTCCCCAACCTTTTTGAGCCCGTGGGCATCTTTGGAATTCTGACATAGTGTGGTGGGCGCAGCCACAAAATGACTGCTACAGTAGGCAGAGCCAGCCACAAAATGGTACCCACAGCTTACCTTCAGTCACACAGTGAAGATCCTTGTGCTGTGGTGGCAGTTGCTGCCAAAGAAATGTTTTCTAAAAATCAGAACAGTCAATCACTAACCAATTGGAAGGCTTGCTGGACAAAGGACCCACTTGTTCCCACCCACTTCTAAAAACACTGGGTGGACACCAGGAAAGGTGTCCTGGGTATGTGGTGGTTTTAGAAACTTACTTTATGAAATGTTTTATTGCTTTATGAAATGTTTTATTGGGGGGCCCTGAAGTAAATACTTGGGCCAACCTGATAGTTATGGTAGTTGTAACTGGAGGTATGTGGCAGCCTACCTTTCCTGTATGCTACTTACAAATTAAGGGGATTCATGGAACATGTCTTGCCTAAAGCACCACCCCCAAATCCTGACCCAGTATTGAGTTTCTCCTGTAGGCAGAGTCATTCCTTGCAAGGATGATTCATTGTTTGCAAAACATTAAGTTTATCTTGCTTGCAGTACTGATTTTTCTGTAACTGAGTATCCCCATGGGATTGCATTGATAAATTATTCATTCACATTTAAAAACAATAATTTCAAGTGGTTTTGAATCTCTGTTGTTGGGGGCTGTCAGAATGGTAGTTAGGTAGCTGCTGTGGGTGCATGTTTACAATTTAGTAGCTTGTCTGGATTATGTATGTATGCCCCAGAGATATCGTGGACAGAGACAATGGATTGTGTAAAATCAGCTACATTAGAATGTGTGTGCTGCTTTTGTACTTGCACAGTTGGTGGCATTAATTGTGTTGGCACATGCTCATTTCCAGGTGTTAGTTTAAGAATGTGTAAAAGGTTCACAGGCCAGTTCTGAACACTCCCCAGACATGAGCCTGCTTTGTTGTGGGAGTTAGGCCGGCAAAATGGGCAGTGCTGGAATACTAGAGAGAAGCTATGGTTTGATCTGCTGTGAGCTTCAGTCAGAATCCTTGCATCGATTTTGTGGCAAATGGGAAAACTTTATCAAGTTGAATATAACCAACTTAATTAGTAAAATGGAACTTTGAGTATAGTTTGGGTTTTCTATAGATCAGCCAACTGTAAAATCAATATAAAGTGTAATTTGCTTTGTGTGGTTTGTGGAATTTGGGGGTAAAATCAACACTAAAAGGAATAAAATATAGTCTTATTGTTAATCTTTTATGAGTTTCAGTCTTGAAACACCCCTCTATTGAATTAACAGGGGGCAAAGGAAGCAGATTTCCTTAGTGAACAAATTTTAATATATATCATATGTAGTTGCAATTCTGAGTGCAAATGAGACACTTTAAATGCAACTTTTTGTTTCATTTAAAGCTTGCTAGTGGGTATATTCATATTATTCCCAGGATTTTTACAGCTGGCTTTCTTTCTTGCTGTGAGATCAAATTGCTTTAGTCTCTTTTTGCTTATTCTGGAATGTGAAAGCATTGCAGAAACTTGCTGAGAACAATTTTTCTTAATTCTATACAGGATGTTATCCGAAACAAGAGTACAGAGCAATTTTAAACTGTACTGTATAGAAAACTCCATGTTAAACATAAAATTGACATTAAAACACTTCAGCTTGTCATACATTAAAAAATTATTCTGTTTTCAGACTAAAATAATATGTTTGGGAAATGAGAGGCAAAACCCAATACATTATTATAAATAAAACACGTTCACAATACAATTCTGTCTAGGAGTTTTATACTTTCTTATTTGGGTACTTGTTTCCACTCATATAACTATTCCATATAACTGCTTTAGTGTGGGTTGAAATTGTCCCTTGTGTCTTAAAAACAATAATCCATTCCATCCCAAATTTACATATATAACTCAAATTATAATGTGTTGGATGCAGACTACATTTTCCATCAGCAGCACGAACTTTCCTGCTTGTACTCTCCACTGCATCCCACACTACATTTTCCATCAGCAGCATGAACTTTCCTGCTTGTACTCTCCACTGCATCCCACACTGTTTTCCAATTGGATCTAATGTAACAGGGTCTACTTAGAGTGGTGGGATTGACAGAGGTTCCTTCCATGGGTCAGTAGTCAGACTTTCAGGCCCTCACTCACCTTTACTCCTTTCTCCCTCGTCCTATTAACCCTGGAATGGATTAGGTGTCATAACCACTGCTACCACTGTCATTGTGGGAGTTAGTAACCTGGAGGAGTCCGGGGAACCCTTCCCTTCCCTCTTTGGTTCCCTTGGACGTGCCTCCTTTGTCATGGCTCTGCCTAACAAGCAGCTAAGTCAGAGAGACAGGAGAGTAGCAACTATTTATTTGTTTAAAATAGTCTTATTCCACTTTTCTTCACAGAGTAACTTGCAACATAAAATAATCATCACAAAACATTAAAATATTAACAATTTATATAAATGAATTTAAATTAAAATACCAGCAGTTAAAAATAGTCTAGGTATTCATTTTATTTTTAAAAGTAAAATATATTATCAATTTTATTTTAAAAAAACCATAAAGGAACCAGACAGTCCAGATAACAGTGTAAGGTCACTAACAGGAAAGAAAATCACTACAAAGCCAGTTTGGTGTAGTGATGAGAGCCCGTTTGGTGTAGTGGTTAAGTGCATGGACTCTAATCTGGGAGAACCAGATTTGATTCCCCACTCCTCCACTTGCACCTGGCTGGATGACCTTGGGCAAGCCGTAGTTCTGATAAGAGCTGTTCTTGAAAAGGAGCAGTTTCTGTCAAGAGCTCTCTCAGCCCCACATCTGTTGTGTGGAGGGAAAGGAAAAGGAGTTTGTAAGCCGCTCTGAGACACCTTTGGGTAGTGAAGGGCGGGATATAAATCCAACCTCTTCTTCTTCTTCTAAATATGGTAGAGTAATATAGAAAACATAGAACATGGAGCTGGAAGGGTCCTCAAGGGTCATCTAGTCCAACTCCTTGCATAACACAGGAAATTCATAACTAATTTCCCCCAATTCCCCCAGTGACCCTTGCTCTATGCCCAGAGGAAGGCAAAAAACTTCCAGGATCCCTGGGCCAATCTGGCCTGGAGGAAAGTTCCTTCCTGACCCCAAAGCAGGCTTACCAAGTACTTACCATGATTCGGCAGCGGACACATACTTCTTCCCAGGACCATTCCCGCGTGGACAACAGATGCACCGCACTATGCTGTCGCCAGGAAGTGACGCCGGGCGACGCTCTGGCAATGGGGCTGGAAAATCAATGGTGCCATCGATCGAGTTTTCAGCCCCATTGTCAGAGCGTCGCCCAGCGTCACTTCCTGGCGACGGCATGGTGCTTTACAGGGAGGAATGTTCCGCCCGGGGATCATGTGTCCCCCGCCAAATCGTGGTAAGTACTTGGTAACCCTACCCCAAAGTGGCAATCAGCATTACCCTGGGCGTGTAAGAAAGGGCCACGAGAGCCAAGCAGTGACTCATTCCTTCCTGCCTTCTCTCTCATGATCAGCCTAAATTCATAGAAAGTGCATTGCTATCAGGTGGCCATCTAGCCTCTGCTTACAAACCTCCAAAGAAGGAGAGCCAGCCTTCTCCCGAGGAAGCCTGTTACACAGAGGAACCACCCTGTCAGGAAGTTCTTCCTAATGAGAAAATCAAGAACCACAAAGTATGAGTAAATCTTATAATTTGTGGTTCTTGATTTTTTCCTTTGTTTCATGTAGTGAAAGTGGCAGTGTTGTTGGCCACTTGTCTAAGTATGAAATAGAGGTGGAATTCAGAGTTTAATGAAGTGTCCAGTGACACATATGGGGTGTGTTCAGACGGGGCGTTTCAGCTGGCATAAACTGTACCGGTTGGAACCTGTGCAGTTTATGCCGGCTGAAACACAATCACACTTACCTCCTGTCTGCGGAGCCCATCGCTGTATGCCCGTTCACATGCAGTGGGCGTCGGCGTTTTTTTAAAAAAAACTCAGTTTGAGCATGCGCATAGGCAGCCATCCACAGAATGGCGATCTTTGCGCATGCGCAAAAAAACCTGCCTTCCATTTAAACTTTAAAGGTAAGGACTTACATTTAAAGTTTAAAGAGCAAAGTAGCCTCCCTGAGGTCCCGGACGCCTCCGAAACACGAAAATAAGGACCTTTTCTTTCCTTTTTTTTAAACAAACGCCAGGGCGAAGCTTCGCCCAAGCGCATATCGCCGACCTTTAAAAAAAATGGTGGGCGAAAATCGGAAGCCTGAGGCTTCCGAACGGAAGTGGCTCTGCAACGGTGGACAGCGATCAGACGGTGGTAAAGCGATTACAACCGTTGCACTCAGGATACCACTACTTGGGGACCTAGTGGCAGAATACAACGGTTTAAAGCTCTTTGCAACGGTTAGGGACGGAAGGCAGATGTTCGCCATGTGAACGCCAGTAAGTACACCGATTCCAACCGGCACCTATTCCATTGCAAATGCCCTGTCTCAACGCACCCATAGTGAGGTAAGTAAGGAACCACCTCACCCCAATTCTGTACCTGTGTAAACAGGGGCTTTGGTTAAAAACTTGCAATCAACTGTCCTTTGAAACAACTTCAAAATTTTATAATCATTTTTAAAACTCCAAGTTTTTACTGACTGGAAGAGTGGGAGCAGCATTCTCTGTCTATTCATATTGTAAACACTTTGGATTTTAAAAACGCTTTATATCTCCTAACAAAGGCTGGCAATGAAATGTGTAATGTAAGGCAGAAAAGAACAGCTGTTTTCTCATGGGCTGCTGAACTGTAATATAGCTGAAGAAGAAAAATCAGATCAATTGTATTCCCTACCTTTTAGCTTTGAAGTATTTGCTGTTGGTTTTCAAAATAGTAAACAGACAGGCAAGTCTTGGATGTCTGCACATCACCACCACTTGCACTGGCACAGCTCATCAGTGTCTTGTGCTGTCTCAGTAGAGGAGATAAATGGCCACGTAATAAAACCACCACAAGAAATAAAACAGAATTAAAAATAAAACAGTGTCAGGAAGTTCTTCCTAATGAGAAAATCAAGAATCACAAAGTATGAGTAAATGTTATAATTTGTGGTTCTTGATTTTTTCCTTTGTTTCATGTAGTGAAAGTGGTAGTGTTGTTGGCCACTTGTCTAAGTATGAAATAGAGGCGGAATTCAGAGTTTAATGAAGCGTCCAGTGACACATATAGTGAGGTAAGTAGGTAAC
Source organism: Gekko japonicus (assembly GCF_001447785.1). NCBI lineage: Eukaryota > Metazoa > Chordata > Lepidosauria > Squamata > Gekkonidae > Gekko > Gekko japonicus. The sequence goes on from NW_015175994.1 coordinate 581,757, forward strand.
CACCTCACCCCAATTCTGTACCTGTGTAAACAGGGGCTTCGGTTAAAAACTTGCAATCAACTGTCCTTTGAAACAACTTCAAAATTTTATAATCATTTTTAAAACTCCAAGCTTTTACTGACTGGAAGAGTGGGAGCAGCAGAGATTCTCTGTCTATTCATACTGTAAACACTTTGGATTTTAAAAACGCTTTATATCTCCTAACAAAGGCTGGCAATGAAATGTGTAATGTAAGGCAGAAAAGAACAGCTGTTTTCTCATGGGCTGCTGAACTGTAATATAGCTGAAGAAGAAAAATCAGATCAATTGTATTCCCTACCTTTTAGCTTTGAAGTATTTGCTGTTGGTTTTCAAAATAGTAAACAGACAGGCAAGTCTTGGATGTCTGCTGTAAACACTTTGGATTTTAAAAACGCTTTATATCTCCTAACAAAGGCTGGCAATGAAATGTGTAATGTAAGGCAGAAAAGAACAGCTGTTTTCTCATGGGCTGCTGAACTGTAATATAGCTGAAGAAGAAAAATCAGATCAATTGTATTCCCTACCTTTTAGCTTTGAAGTATTTGCTGTTGGTTTTCAAAATAGTAAACAGACAGGCAAGTCTTGGATGTCTGCACATCACCACCACTTGCACTGGCACAGCTCATCAGTGTCTTGTGCTGTCTCAGTAGAGGAGATAAATGGCCACGTAATAAAACCACCACAAGAAATAAAACAGAATTAAAAATAAAACAGCAACAAGAAAATGCAGCCTAACAATCAAACAGAACAATGTGAAAGTTGATAAACAGCAGTAATGGTAACATAGACATTAGTGGCATCTACTTGACCAGTCATCAAAAGGGAAAAAAACAGCTAAAAGTTTGGGGAAAACTACAGGTTTTCACCTAGCACCTAAAATGAAGTAGACTAGATCCCATGCAGATCTCTGCAAAGGTAGAGTTCCAGCCTATCACAGAAAAGACCTGTGCAGGTAATTGGGGACACACCAAGAAGGGCCTTATTGAAGTTCTTGTCTCTTGGACAGGAATATATAGAGATGGATGATCCCTGAAGTGTTTATGTACTAAACCATACCTTGAATTGTACCCAGAATCTAACAGGAAGCCATTGTGACTCAAGATTGGGTCCCCAGAATGGCAACCAACAGTCTCACTTCTGCTTTTTTAATTAACTAAATGTCCTGAAGAACCTTCAAGGGCAGTTCCATGCAGAGCCCATTAAATAATCCAGTCAGACTCAGAAGCAAGACCCTTCCATTGTGCCTTTGTGCTTAGGGCCCTCTTTCTCAATTTCTAGTTGCTGCTGCTGAGGCAATCAAGGGGGAGAGGAGGATGTTTGCCAGGGTCTCCATTGCATATACAGAGGAAGAAGCCCCATCCACAGTGACTACTAATATTTGGCTGATGATTCTAAGGTTGGCAACCTCTTTGCCCTGCCACTCTAAAGGACGTATAATATCCAAGCAGCAGGGGCTAGAAGACCTTGAGGACTGGGAGAAGATATTGAAATGTCTGTCCAACATTTATATGTCACTAATTAGTTGTGTTTTTGATGGATTTTGTAAGCTGGTTGGAGACCTGTAATAGAAAGGTAGGGTAAAGTTCTTTTAAATAAATAGATTTGCCATCTCCAGTCTGTGCTTGCAAAAGAGGTGAGGTCTGCCCTTTCACTACTAGCTGCCTGGAGAAAAATTTATTTCTGTCCCAGATGGCCTTGACTGATTGATGTGACTTTTCCTTCTTTATTGCATCCTATGGGTGGTTTTGTGACAATATTTTGGTCTGATTTAATTTCAATATTTGAACACTGGCTTTTGCTATTATTGTTGTTTGCTGCCTTGGAGGCTCCAAATGGAACCATAAGGTGGCTATGGTGAAAAGCCAATCAGGAAGAGCTCTTGTTCCCCCCTTCCTTTGGCACTGATGACCTGCCTGAATGTAAAAAAATTGCACCATAAGTGATGGAGGTCTGATGAAGGCCCAACTCTCACACTAAAAGACTCAAAAGAGACTAGATGAGAGCCAACACATGGACAATGATGAGGAGAGCTTTGACTCTCGAAAGCTTATACCCCTAAAATCTTGTTGATCTCTAAGGTGCTACTGGAATTGAATCTTGCTGTGGGAGAACAGGCTCTCACACATAATGTCCAGTAGTTCCATAGACAGGAGATCCTTCAGGAATAGACATAGAATCATAGAATCACAGAGTTGGAAGGAGCCATACAGGCCATCTTGTCCAACCCCTTGCTCAATGCAAGGTCAGCCTAGAGCATCCCTGGCAAGTGTTTGTCCAGCCACTGCCAGTGAGGGGGAGCTCACCACCTCCCTAGGTAGCTGATTCCACTGTTTCACAACTCTTACTGTAAAAAAGCTTTTCCTAATATCCAGCTGGTACCTTCCCGCCCTTAATTTAAACTCATTGTTGTGACTCCTTTCCTCTGCTGCCAACAGGAACAGCTCCCTGCCTCCTCTAAGTGACAGCCCTTCAAATACTTAAAGAGAGCACTCATGTGAAGCTTGATGGCTCAGAAGTACCAGGATGCACCCACAGTGGGGAATGAGGCCAATGGAACTGGGTGACAGGAAAGGAAAGAACTGCAGGCAAAACATACCTAAAGCGCAGCTAGAACACCAGTTGCACAAACAGCACAGTGAAAGCTGGGCCAGTGATAAGGTAAACCTAGGCCCTGGTCACACGGGAGGTTTTGGCCCAGAAGAGGGACAGATCGGAGGCGCAACAAACGGGCGTGATCACACCGCAACATCTGGGAAGCGGCGCACACCCGTCCCCGATCCGTCCCTTCAGGCCGAAAATGCGCATTAAAAAAAAACCTAGGAAAAAGTAGCACCTACCTGAAACACTGCACACATGCGCAGCCGGCTGCCTCACTCTCCCTTCCATGGCTTCCCCCCTGCATCTGATCGTGCCGGGGAGCAACTGCGCGGCGGCTCAGGGGATCTGTTTCCGCCACTGCGTGTTTCTTTTGGTGCGGCTCTAAAAAGCCGCACTTTGGCCGCTTCAATTCCCCCCGTGTGACCGGGGCCTTAGTTTGTCAGCTGCCTGGCCTGTTAACAGTAAGGTATTAGTTCTGCACCTCTAGGAAGGCTGGAGATGTTTGTTTTCTGAGGCTCTAAAAACTACAGTAGCATACAGATTATCTAAATAAATAGAAAAATAAGGGATGATTGCTTCTAATATTTGAATTATTTCCCAAGTTCCAGAGAATGATTCAGACTTCAACTAGAATACTAGTCATATTAGCAAGAAACACCATGAAGGCCCTTAGGACCAATCAGCCTCTATAGTCACCCTCTTGAAGGATCCCTCACCCCTACACCTCAATTTGTCAAAAACATAAATCTCACCAGGTCATGGTCAGTTTATGACAATGGAAGCACTGAGGCCTTTTAAACCATTACATCCTGAACAAGAAGATCATATAAAACATACTACTCAAATAAGAACCTCAGGGACCTGAACAGCAAGCTTGTGACCATCTCCAGTAGCTCAGGTAGGGAGACTGTTGGGTAGTGGGATGGGCAGAACCCCACCCCCGAACATAGTTTTCTCAGAGAGGCTATAGTTAAATGCTAGAAGGGGCAACTGAGCTCTGGAAGTTGCTTTTGCCATGTTATCAACTGGTTACATCAGAACAAGGAAAGGAGGTGCAGGGAACATGCTGCAGGTTCACCAGGGAGCCCAGCTGTCTTCAGAAGGCAGGGATGTAAGATGTTTGCAGGGCTTTGGCAAAGAACTGGGTGAGGCACAAAGGATGATGTGTTGGGCATCATTCAAACATGCAGGAGAATGAGAAGATTGTCCCATTTGAGATTGCTGGAATCATTCAAACATGCAGGAGAATGAGAAGGCAAACCCCTCTAAGGTAGTATAATGGATTGTCCCATTTGAGATTGCCGGTAATGGATTCCAGGTCTAAATGTTCCTTCCTATAAAAATTCCATGAAAATAGAAAACAAGCTCAAAAGGGAAAGATTTTTACCTGCATTCTTTGCTTGCTGTGCTGGTTTTCTATTTCACAGGGAGTTTTCAACATAAAGGAGCATTCTAAAATGTGACCCTACATTTGCAGGGGAGTGATATGTTCCATTCTTCCACCGCAGGTCTCAGCCTGCTTACTGCCACCACATTCCTGAGCATATGTGAACTGGGCCTGAGACAGGTGCAAAAAACGGGGAGTGGAGCCCACTGATACTGATTTGGGTGCCACCTTCATTCCCTTTCTCTGCAGAAGTGAGTACTGCTGTCTAATGAGAGCTGATGGGTAGTAGAGTGCAGACTGCCTCCAGGTTAGTTACTGCCTTCCGAGAAAAGGAGAAAAGAGTTAAAATACAGTGAAGATGTGTTGCTTCATGTGCTTCATAATTTTATATGTTAAAGATTATCTCCTTTGACAGTGCACTCTACTGGCGCTTATTATAGAATGCTGCTTATGCCAGACAAAAGCTGTTACTCACCTACCATAAATAATGATGACTATGCCTTTTTTAAAAACCTGTAATATGAACAAAAGGATTTCACACAAATGCCTCTGCTGCAGTAAGAGTGCAGTGTAGTAAGTTTTGGTATTGCAAGCTCCTACTAAAACAATCAGTTGTGTAATTAAAGCTTTAGCATTAGATATGGTAGTAAAGGGAATAATGTCTGTTTGTTGCCTAGGAACAGTAATTTTCATTTTGGGTGGTATTAAGAAGGCAAGATAGGATTCTTGAAAGGATTTTAGCAGGTTGGAGAAACACAGTGACAAATGTTGTTATTGAAAGAGATATACAAACAGATCTGCTTTCCCCCCCATAGAGGATGGTCTTTAATATTCTCAAATATACAGTTTATGTTTTCAGGTAAACTCCAAATTCCACGGTTGTTTTAATGATCTCAAAAATAATGTATTCCTTGTAAAATGTTTTCTTGTTACATTTTTGGAACATTGACCACAGAGATTAACAAAGTTTCATGGACTGCTATGGACTGAAAACAGAATATAAATATCTACTGGGAAAAAGCAGAACTATTTGTATATGTCTTTCAAAATAAAAGTGTCAAGATATTTTAGTATTTATTGTGAACTGACGGGATGTCTGCGGTCAGTTGAGCGGTATATATGTAAAAAAGAGAGCTAGGGTATTTATTTATTACAGGCAAAATCTATTTGGTTGATTTGACACAAATCTTGCTCTATGCTGAAAGCTATTTTTTAGTATTGAGCTGCTTGATATCTTTATTATGAACAGGAGTTCAGTGGATCACAAACTACTTTTAGCTGTATGTTTTTGGCCTCTTAATCTTGCAAGTAGTCTCCTGGAGTATGGTTTGTACTGTGTAGAAGAGCTCCAATTTCTCTGAAGCTGTTTCAGCTGTATAGTTAAGCACAGGACTTTAATCTGCTAATAATTTTAAAACAAGATGTTGGAAAGTTCCTATTAGGGTAAGGAAGTATACTGTAATTGAATACTAGAGCAACTATAAACTTATATGTATTTCAATATTTTCATTGTTGCTAACTCATAAAAGTAATGTGTTTGTACTGATCATGTCGCCTTCAGTTGCCTCCGATTATTTACTGCAGCAAACTGGATTCTGGTAGCCTAGTTCCTATCTTGTTCATTTAGATTATATTAATCAACTCCTGCTTAAGATCCCAGCAGAGGGTGCTCAAAGGCACATGATTTTGGAGGCTTTCACATGGAGGGAGTGTGAAGGGAAGCTAGAAAGTAATAAAAGCTTATGCATTTGTTAGAGAACAAAATTCGAGTCCAGTAATGGCACTTTTGTTAGTGGAAACATGACACACACACACTACTTAAAATGAAGAGCATTCAAAATTAAAAGGAGATTGAAGGAAAAAAATGCAATTAACTAGTTGTATTTAAAACCAGGAAGATATTGTGAACTGTTAATATTGCCTAACTGGTTTTTGTTTTTGTTTTCTTCCATGTTTTGCATCTGGTGGGGTTCTGGCAACTGTTCTTCCTTGTAGAAAGTAAGTTTGTATTAATGAATTTTATAATTTCATGGACGCTTTTTGTTTCTGCTAACAACGAATAGTGTATTTTCTAGGTTAAGATATTGTTTTGTTGGAAATCCCAAAATATATTACCTGGCCGTTTGATGCTGTCAGTTCTGGGATGCCTCAGGATTATTTTACACTATCGTGGCTTTATGAAATATTATAGAGTATTTTTCTGTAGTACTGGAACACTGGAAATTGAATATGTAAATAAGTCATTTGCCTTTAATGATTTTCTGTACTAGCGATAACAACAGAAATATATAGGGATGGATTCACTCTCAGGAGAGGTTTTTTTAGAACAAATGGGGCTGCTGGGGGAGGCAAGAGGCAGAAAGATCTAGTTGTGCAAGGCCTTTTGGTTCATGCGAGTTTAGATCAAAGTATTTTCAGTAAGTACGTGGTGTGGACTTGTTGACAAAATAATGAAATCTGTCAAAGGCTGAGTGAGTTCTAGCTGCTGAGCTCTGCTTCTTTGCCTCAGTTATCCTCCGTAGAAATTCCTACCAGCACTGATCCGGGAACCACATGGAAATCATACTTCTGTTCTGAAGAGACATTTACAGTGTAATTTTTACTGTAAGGATTTTTGTAATATGCTTTGGAGAATCAGAGGTTAAGAGGCTCAGAGGTTAAGACGCTGAACTGCAGACCGGAAGGTCTGTAGTTCGGCAGTTTGAGACCCTAGTGCCGTGTGATGGAGTGAGCTCCTGTCTCTGGCCCCAGCTCCTGCCAACCTAGCAGTTCGAAAGCAAGAAATTGCAAGTAGATAAATAGGTATAGCTTCAGTGGGAAGATAACAGCATTCCGTGCACTTTGGCATTTAGTCATGCTGGCCACATGACCACGGAAACATCTTCGGACAGCGCTGGCTCTTCGACTTGGAAATGGAGATGAGCACCGCCCCTAGAGTCGGATTTGACTGGTTTTCAAGCAAGGGAAACCTTTACCTTTAACTTGGAGAATCTTCAGGGAATTTAAAGCAGGATGGATTATTTTATAAATAAATATTCAAGATGATAGAAACAATCAAATAGAGCCTAGTAAAGAGAAAAATGACACTTTGGCATTATGAATATAAAAGTTTATTTATACTCTATGCTTTTTACTTAGTTGAAGAAAGTAGCCATGTAGTCAAGTCTAGTCACACCTTAGAGAACGACAAGATTTCCAGGGTATAAAGTTTTAAGAGTCATTTTGTCAGATATGAGTTAAAATAGAGAAGATGCTGACAAAGCTGGAACAGATGTTATCATGGACAAATCAGACTACATTCAGGAAGCTGAAAGACAACTCTCCAAAACCCACACACATAGAGGAGCAAATCAGTATGGACACACCACAGTAACCTCAATCAGGCATTTTCTGTCTTCTGCCCAAACTACAAAAGCCTGGCAACCCAGGTTGTCTTATTGTCTCAGGCACAGGCACCATCACAGTTGTGGTGTCTGCATACATGAACTCTGTTCTCAGACCTTATGCCATCAATGAAAGATACCACACACCTCCTGAGAAAAATACCATCCGTTCACAAGCTTCTGGGAAACACTATTTTGGCCACCATGGATGTTGAGACTGTACACCAACTTGTCCTACAAAGATGGGTTACAAGCTATTAGGAACATCATCTCTGACAACATCATGGCTGACCTCACTACCAAGCTCTGCCAGTTTGTCCTTACCTGCAACTACTTCAGATTTGGTGAGGATTTTTTCCTTCAGTTCAATGGCACAGTCAGCCCTAGGTACCCACATGGTACCACAATATGCTAACATTTTCATGGCTGACCTGAAGCAGTGCTTCCTTAGCTCCCATCCATTAACATCCCTCATGTTTGTTTGTGTGTATGTATAAAGTGCCATCAAGTCATGGCTGACTCATGGCAACCTCTTGAATGTTCAGGGCAAGACACTAACAGAGATGGTTTTTCAGTGCCTTCCTCTGTACCTGAGATTTATTGATGACATTTTCATCATCTGTCCAGATGGGAAAGAGGCACTGGAGAAATTCACTGGGCCTTCAGCAATTTCCACCCCACCATTAACCTGACCAGAAACCAATCCACACAAGAAGTACATATGCTAGACACCACTGTACAAGTACATAATGGAGTATAAAAACCACTTTATACCAGAAACCTACTGATCACCAAATATATCTACATGCCTTCAGTCACTATCCCAAACACACCAAATGACTGATTTGTCTACAGCCACTACAGCCACATCTATTCTGTTTGGTCAAACAGAGTCTAACCTGCAGGATTTACCACACATTTTGAAATTATAATACCCACCTGATGTAGTAAGAAAACAGATCAACAAAGCCAGAATGATACCAAGGGATAACCTGCCACAAGATGGATGTAAACAGAACAACAACAGAACACCACTGTTGGTCACATACAGTTCAAACCAGTTCAACACATCATTAATGACCTACAACCTATGCTGGACAATGATACTCCTCTCTCACAGGCATTGGAATGCAAACGTCTTCTTGCCCGTAGATGGCCTCTCAACCTTAAACAACTTCTCATCCACAGCAGTGTCCTTTGTAACATGTACATGAACTCTGGGACCAGGACCTATAACAACCCAAGATGCCTGCTCTGTCCCCATATTCATTCTGACAACACAATCACTGGACCTAACAACACCCACCTTACCATTTCAGGTGCATTCACTTGTTCATCTTCTTGACAATTCAAAGAGCTTGTTCTTACTTTTAGGCCCTCAACACTGTTCCAGGCTGTTGAGGGCCTAAAAGTAAGAACCAGCTCTTTGAATTGTTCCTAGAAATAGATAACATTTAATGTGCAGAATTAATGGGAACTTCTTTGTGTGTGTGTGTGTGTGTGTTAAGTGTTGTCAAGATGCTTCCAGCTCATGGTGACTGTATGAATTAATGACTTCCAAAATGTCTTATCATTAACAGCCATGCTCAGGCTTTGCAAACTGAGGGCCATGGCTTCCTTGATTAAGTCAGTCTATCTCATGTTGGGCCTTCCTCTTTTCCTGCCGCCTTTAACTTTTCCTAGCTTTATTGTCTTTTCCAGTGACCATTGTCTTCGCATAATGTAACCAAAGTACAATAGTCTCAGTTTAGTCATTTTAGCTTCTAGGCTTGATTTGATCTAGAATCCATGGATTTGTTGTTTTGGCAGGCCACAGTATCTGTAAAACTCTTCTCCACCACATTTCAAATGAATAAACTTTCTTCCTGTCAACTTTTTTCATTGTCTTACAATTTATATAACTTGTACAGAAGCCGAAAGATCCCAGCTGCAAATTTATGGTAGTAAGCCTGAATAAACTGCCAATACTCCTGATAATGAAAACAAGTCTTTTGTCTGTCACTGAAGGATTCTTGTAGTATTGCCTTTCATACAATCGCTGGAAGTCTTCAGATTTTTTTTAACCAAACACAACTTATGAGAGGCAGCTACATTGTTCCTTTTAATTGTTTCTGCCAAATCATTTGTTCCTGCCATTTTCCTCTTCCAGTAATAACTTCCCTATTCCTTTCCCATGTAGAGATGGGCATGAACCTACTCACAAACCAAAATTTGGCACGAACTTGACCCGGTTCAGAGCCCCTGAATATTTACCGGACTTTTACCAGGTCAGCTGTTTGGGCCATTTAAACCTAACAGCTGAGCAGCATGGGCCACAGCTGACCTGTTAAGTTTAAATGGTTGTGAGCCATTTCACCAGTTGGTTTTGCTTCCCCCCACTTCAAAGCAGGGGGAAGTGAAATGGGCCGGTGAAATGGCTGCCAGACATTTCAATGAAGAAAATTCTTTTTCTTCTGCTCCCATTTGTTTCTTCATCTTTCTTTTGCTAGCCATTTCATCCTAACAGTGGGGCAGGTCTGCCCATCAGCTATTAGGTTGAAACAAGAGGGGACCCACAACAAATTGTTGCATAATGTGTTGTAGCCCTACCATAGTCTTCGTTATCAGCAGTTCCCACAAGGAACTTGTGGGGAGGGAGCATCCCCCCACCTTTGTTCCCCTCTCCTACCTTGGTTGTCAAAGTTTCCTTTTCTGTCTTTCTGCACATACCCCTTATCTACCAATCTTCCCTCACCTTCTGTGTCAGCTTTCCTTCTCTTGCCCTTCTCTGGCAATCCTTTCTTACCCTCTTTCTCCTCTCACCTTGTGTCTCACCCCCTCTTACCCCTGCCCTTCTCAGTCTGCCCCTCTCTTTCTTGCCGCTATTTCTCTACCCCCAGTCTCCCCCTCTTCCTCTTTCTCTCTCCTCCCTCAGACAATCTCCTATTCTTTTTACTTCTTTCCCCCCAAAAGACAATGCCCTATTCTTTCTCTGTCTCTCTCTCCCTTCTCAGAGAGCCCCACTTCTTTCTGTTTCTGGCAAGGGAGGGGGGGCGATGCAGGCTTCACCTCCTTGGGCTTCAGCTGACCGGCGGCATGGCCAGCTTGGGCAGCATCAGCAGAAGGCGGGCTGGCTCCCAGAGAGGTGTCGCTGCCCCTTTGGCTCCCTTAGCTGCCCCGCTGCCTTCCTTCCCCAGGAGTGCCCAAACCTGGTTGCTGAAGCCCTAGTCTTCGTTGCCAGTAGTCCTGGCAACGGCTGGGCTGGGGTGAGTCTGATGGTGGGGCGCATGGTTATTGGTGCAGTGACTCTCCAGTGTCTTTCCCCGGTGGTCCCAGCAGCAGCATGGATGGTTATTGCTGCAGCAGTCCTAGCAGTGGTGGGGACAGTTATTGCCATAGCGACTTCCCTCACGGCTCCAGTGGCTTTTCCCAAACTTCTCATAAGTCCGTTCTCTGTGCATGTGCAGAGCAAGCAGTTTTACTTTTGGGGGCATTTAAGTATCCCCGGTATAGTTTTTAAACATTTTGGATTTTTCTGCATATCTGGGACATGCCCCAAATCTGCAAATCTGGGACATGCTGAAAAATCTGTTTTCCCTCCACGTGCCCCAGATCATGGGAATTAAGTATTTGCATTCACAGGAGACCCTTGGCTATTAGTATATAGATAGGTGCAAGCTATTAAACCTGTCAGTTTTGCTCCCCCCACTTCATAGCCACTGTGTGGAAAAGCAGCTTGGTGATTTGAATGGGAAGGGAACACTACTGTATCTAACTTGTGGATCATGGTGATTGTATGCATAGATCTTCCAGATAGATCTTCAGAATATTATGGTGATAAAAGTCTGCATTTTGTTTAGTCTTAGTTGCACTCTGATAGTGTTATGTTAATGTTCAGGAATCTGACTTCATTACTACTAACTCCATTGGACAAAGTATAACTGGAGAATATTCACATTGGTTAGCTTAATGTTACATGTAATTGCATGTTAGATGTTAAGTCTATACAGAACATTTCTAGAGAAGATTACGTGTGCTAGTTCACATCTTCATAACCATTGAGCAATGACAAGGCATTTTAATAGTTTTGTTTCATTAACTAAATTGCATTTGTAATTGACTTTGATAACCATGCTAATATATTCTCAGAAGTCAGAGATTCTCGTAAGTTTTTTTTTTATAAAGGTGTTCCATTTATTATCTTGCATGAGGAATGCTATGGTCTAGAATGGACATTGAATGTGATTGTAAAAAGAAATGTACAGCTGAGATACGCATTATGAAAGGCAATAAAAAAGAAATGGTAATAAGAAATGTAAGAAACATATGCATGGAGGAGATTTAGGCTCAAGTCTCCACTTATCCATGAAGCTCAGAGTTTAAAGCAGTCGTTTTAAATTGGATCTTTTAGCCTAACTTACCTCACAACGTTGTTGTGATCCTAAAATTGATATTTCATACATGCCACACTCAGTTCTTTTCAAGGAAGGCCAAGGGCAGGGTACAGTATGATAGGTAAAAGAACAAGTCTTAGGTCACAGAAAATATCCCTTAGAACTGCTTCCTTGGCGTAATAATGTCAAGCTAGTTTGTGTGCATTCTGATCCACATTTTATTAACAAATCCATTTAACTTGGTAGAAGCAGTATGTATGAGACTCTAAAAATATGAAGTCATTTCATATTGTTTCATGAACTCGCTCTTTGCCCATAATTTTGACAGTGTTACTGCTTACCTAGGTGAAACACCGGTGTTTAATTCTGATGAACTTCCTACTAAGATATCCACATTATTAATCCATAAGAATGATTCAGAATAAGTAAATAACCTGTGGCAGAAACTCATGTTTACTGAATGAAAATATTTTGACTTAGCTATATTCATTATACATCAGTATCAGCATTTCTTAATTAGAATCTGCATGAAAGCAAAAAGTTGGAAGCTGGTGCCCCTTTTTTATTACCATTGCTAATTAAATATGAGTGACTACAATGACAGACAAAAATGGAGGACTGCAATTGAATCACTCTCCTTCCACTAAATTATCTGCCAGTTTATCTCTCTCTGTGTGTACAGTGTGTGTACAGTCTAACTCAAATCTACTGTACAAGTCTACCTTTTAAGTCTCAAATTCTGTTGAGTTTCTGCCAGTTTCATATGATTACAAAATGTATTTTAGTATACATTCTTGCATACTCTGTATGGCCTACAATCACTTTCACAAATTGGTCTGTCTCCTAGGCAGCGGTTAGTAATAAACACTTAATTTGGAAGTAAGTTCTCTTGGAAATATCACTTACTTCCTAGAGAGTGCAGTTTTGGGAAAGTTGACCATCATGTAAAAAGCATCAAATTACTGTGCTGAAGAAGTGTGCGTGCACACAAAAGCTTATACCTTGAATAAAACTTTGTGGGTCTTAAAGGTGCCCCACTGGACCCAAACTTTGTTCTGCTGCTTCAGACTAACACGGCTACCCACCTGCACCAAAATTACTGTGCTGTTATCTAAAGCTTATAAAATATGTATATTTGCATTGAATGTGTTAGGAAATGATGGCCATATCTGTTCATAGCTAACACTTACAATTTTCAGTATGTCCTTCCTGGGTCTTTATTATTCTTTTGTTACTTTTTCATCCTGTGGGGTGTAGCTGCCCTTGAATTTAGTACTGTTTTGATCATTCATGTGCAACAGCCACATTGTCTATAACATTCTAAAAATGAGGCTTCATGGTGTTATTTGCAAAGTAATTTCACATAAATATTTGGACTGTGGTTCTTTTAAAATGTAGAGTTGTTTACTGTGTGAAAATCACATAATTATAATTTGGAGACTTTTTGCCTGAAGCTGAAGGGACAGATGCATATGATTAAGTTTCAACTGGCCTGTTATTGTAATGTAGATGTTTTCAGGGACGGGAATTGTTTATGTTTTTTTTAAAGAGAAGCACAGGTTTTTTTAAAAAAATTGAAAGGAGGGAAGAGTGTTACAAGAAACCCTCAATTTCAGTCTGCTTTATTTTGCTTTCCATTTATATTTTTCAGTGGAACTTCTCCATTGGCTTGTCTGAATGCAATGCTTCACACTAACACTCGTGTAGGTGATGGAACATTCTTCAAAATCCCCGGCAAGGCAGGACTCTATGCTCTCAAAGTAAGTTGGATTTTTTACAAGTGTATGTATAGAAAGCTCTGAAGACAGTTTATGTGAACCTTTAAGAAGCGTAAAGATAAAACAGATTAGATTGGGGAAGCTTGAATGAGAAAATGATCTGAAAATCCTTGTTAATTATGTTCAGATTTACCCTGAAGATAAACATTAAATTTTTCTTATACCAAAACTCTACATATTCCTGAATATAGGGGTTTGTTGTTTTAAAGTGCTTTGCTGGATGAAAATGCTGTCTTTTTAGAGCTAATAGAACTGCTTTGATTTTTAAGCAGTGACCTCAGGAGGATTGCTGATACTCTGAGATGTGTTTGATTAGTGCATAACATTTAACCAAAGAATATTTGTGGAAGTTGTATAGAGAAAGCTTTTGTGATACATATTACAATCCAAGGTATAGTAAGATACTGAAATGATGGAGCCATGATTCAAAGAATGACTTACTGCAATAGGTGAATAGAATTTCTTTTTGAGGCCCTTAATCACATGCCGTTACTTGATAACTGGTGTGTGAACGAGTGAAGTGGGACAAGGACACAAAAAAAGGGTAACATGTTTTATGGAGCAGATTTGCTTCCCAACTTTAATTTAAAATTGTAAATTCTGCAATTGATAGTAATGTATATAGAAATGAAGCAGTCACCATGAAATAGATGCTTTTCCTGAAAACTAAAAATATAGTCTCTCTTGTTAATGGATTTCAGAGACAGCTTTTTCTTTATTTCCCAAGAAAAACTGATGAGATGTTAGTATGCTGTTGTTGTTGTTTTTTTGGGGGGGAGCTATCTAGAATCTAAATATTCACAATGCTGTGAACTCCAGTGTTGTGGGAATTAGAATCTAGGTAATAGGGGCTAGCAAAAGGAAAACATGAAATATATGGGCCATTTTTAGTGACAGCCATGACATTCAGCTACATAGCTGGAATTTCTACAGAAGTTTGGTTCTACATGCAGACACGTGAAATGAGCAGCATTCAAGATGAATATGCATTCTGAGTTGGCAGAGCAGCACCTTCTGATTTCTCAGATGATCAGAAAATGCATTCTAATGTGTTCCCTAACCCTGTCTTACATTAAAAAGCCAATTAGTTTTTGAAAAGCAGCAAGATATTTATTTATTTATTTTGCTATACACAGAAGGAAGACTCTACGTGCCCAGCGGATGGAACATTGGATTTAGGTTGTGAATCTGAGTTGGATGGCACTGAAATGGCTGAAACAAACAATAGCACTGGAGAAGAAAATGGAGGTAGCTGTTTTAATTTTAGTCCTTCTGGATCTGTTACATTCTGTGGCAGTTACACATGACTGTTGCATTGAATAGAATGATGCTTGAGTAGCTAATAATGGCTAAGATGAGTAAAAAAATTGATTAGGTCCTTGACAAATTGTATTAATGGATTTAAAAATGAGTTACTAAAAACTGCTAAAGTAAACTTTTCACACAGATTAACATTACTCAGGTAATGCTCTGGGTTAAAATCTTTGTCTTGCCAATGGAGAAATGAAAATTGATGTCTTATTGCTGTGGTTTAAATCAACAAAGCATTTATGATTATCTTCATCATAATCCCTTGTCAGCACTTCTAAACCAAAAGTTTATGGTGTACACACACACGCACACGCACGCACACACAGTTTCATATATATGAATTCTTTCCAAGGATTTCTCAAAATATATAACTGTATCCCATTGTGGGCTTGGGGAGCGGAGATAAGGGGGATGCAGCGGAAGGAAACTCACATAGACCCATATTTTGGTGAAACATAGCAACACTTTTATTGGATACAGCCAAAAGAGCATTGGCATGGCATTGGGATTGATCCAGTATTGGGTGATCCAGGATTCATGGGGACACTGCATGGTCCCCTTGCCAACCTGGTGGTGGGAGTCAGCCAGCAGCCCCTGAACTGGGCTCCACCCCTTAGTCCCCCCTTTTTTATATATAAAGAATTTTATTAGTTTATATGGAGAAAGAGAGAAAGGGGAAAGAAGGGAAAGGAAAAGATACAGAAATCTGTAGGAAAAGTCTAATTTAACATTCTGCATGCAAATCTCATAAAAGCTTATAACAATCATTCTTAATGTTCTTCATTTAATCTTAGTTTCTCAGTACTTGTGTCTTAATTAGTCATAAAAGGTCCACCATGGTCCCATAAATTCTTCTTCCATTTCTCCTTTTAATATATTTGTCAATTTGTCCATTTTGGCACAATCCATAATCTTCATTATTAACGCATAAGCGTTGAGGTTTTCAATGTCCTCCATGTCGTTGCAAATAAAATTCTGGTTGCTGTTATAACATGTAAAATAAAGTATCTATGGTTCTTATCTAAGTCATCTGGTAAACAGTTTAACAGGAATATCTATGGTTTAAAAGGTATTGTAATATTCAACACTGACTGTAAGAGAGTATGTACAATACAATATTTATGAACCTTTTTACATGTCTACCACATAAAATAGTATGATCCAATATGATTGTTACATTTCATTTTATATAAATTTTCTTTAAATGAAACAGATTTAGTCAACTTAATATTTACATTCCATGTTTTACACCATTGTAACAAATCTATGCTGTAACCTACATTTTGCATCCATTTGACCATACATTCTTTAACTATTTCATCATGCATTTTTAATTGTATCAGCATACCATACATTTTCTTAATGTTTCTCTCTTGAAGTACATAATTTTTCAAATGCACCTTGTTCTAAATATCCATCTGTCTGTTTGTCCTTTCTATATCTAGATTCCACTTGCATTCTAGTCCACCAATCTAAGTTTATTTCCCTTTTCTTTAATTCTTCCTGAGATTTTAAATTATTTCCATCATCTAACAGTTCTACATATCTAATAACCGTTTGTTTTGAAGTCAAAGCTGGTTGAGAAAAAGCTTCTATTGGAGATACCCATCTTGGAATTTTAGTATATATCAGTGGACGAATCTTTTCCCAGGTTATCAATAATGATCTTCTTATCATATAATTTAAAAAATATTTATGTCCAGAAGTTTTCCCATACCATAAAAATGCGTGCCATCTCAGTTTTAAGTCATGTCCTTCTAGAGTCAGCAGCCTATGATCTTCAAGTAAAATCCATTCTCTCAACCAAACCAAACTTGCTGCCCTGTAGCAATTCTTCCAGTCTGATACTCCAAATCCAGCATTATCTTTTGCATCTTGTGAGGCTTTCAATTTAATTCTTGGCCTTTTCCCTTGCCATATAAAGTGTTGTGTCCGTTTATTCAATTCATCAAAGAAACTTTAATATATATCTGCAAGATCTGAAATAAAATCATCAGACATGGTAAAGTATTCATTTTCAAAATTGCTGTTCTACCCATTAGTGATACTTGCAGCTTTGTCCATTTCTCTAGATCTTTTTAAATATCTTGTAGCACTTTATTATAGTTATCATTTATCAGAGAACTACATTTTGCTGTAATATTAATACCCAGATATTTGACTTTCTTTTCCAGTTGAAATCCAGTTAACTCTGCTAATTCACATCTCTGTTTTAATGGCATATTTTTGTAATCATTTTTGTCTTCTGATAGTTTATTTTCATTCCTGCCATTTTCCCATATTCATTAATCAGTTGTTGTATTGACTCCATTGGATCTTCTAAGATGAATACCAAGTCATCAGCAAAGGCTTGTAATTTATATTTATTTCCTCTTATTTACATCCATCTAATATGGGAATCTTCCCTAATAGTTCTTATCAGCACTTCCAACGATAATATAAACAACAGTGGAGATGTTGGACAGCCTTGTCTTGTCCCTTTTTCAATCCATATATTATCTATCAATTCATTATTTACTACTATTTTCGCTTTCTGCTTTGTATATATAACTTCAGTAGCCTTTATAAAATTAGTCCCAGGTGTCATTATTTTCATCTGTTGAATAATAAATTGCCAGTTGACATTGTCAAATGCTTTTTCAACATCCAAAAATATCAAAGCCATCTGTTTCTCTGGATGCACTTCATACTATTCTAATATATTTAAAACTGTTCTCACATTGTTTTTAGCTGTGTTTTAGGTAGAAAACCTGCTTGGTCCTGATGTATAAAGTCTATTAGAACTTTTTTCAATGTTGCAGCCAAGATAGTTGCAAATATTTTGTAATCACAATTCAGCAAGGAAATAGGTCTATAGTTTTTCATCTCTTTAGGATCTGTGTCTTCTTTATGAATCAATGATATAGTTGCTTCAGTCCAAGATTTTGGTATTTCTATTGCAGAAGAAATTACGTTTTTATATGGTATCAGTAATACATCTTCAAATATTTTATAGTATTCATCTGGTCCAGGTGTTGTATTTATATTTTGTTTCTTAATAGCCTCTGTAATTTCCATCATTGTTATGGGATCATTCAGCATTTTTTGGTTTTCTTTGTGAGTAAGTCCTGTTCATCTAAATACTGTTTCTGAGTTTCTTCGGAGGGCTCCACCTTTTTATATAATTGTGTGTAAAAATCTTGAATTATTTTCTTTCCTGCTGCAAATCTAATTGCCAGTTCTCTAAAAAAAAGCTTTGCTTGTGTCCTGAATTATTTTCATGGATGTTTCTCCATTCATATTTTGTTAAAAAAGGTCTTCATTTCCTTCTTAGCCATCTCTAAAAATTGTCCATTTTTAAGTAGTTGTATATTCAGCCTCCATCTAATTTTTTAAATTATCTTTAATGTTCAATAATGGTGGGTTGTGATCTGCAAAGGTTTGTGGCATAATATCCATGCCTTCAATTTCCTGGAGAAGATTTGATGTCTGTCTGAATAAAAAGTATAGTCTTTTCCAGTTGGGTTTCCAGTTCTCCAAACATCAATCAGTTTATACTCTTCAGTCAATTCTAAAAAAGATCTTGGAAGTAAACCTTTGAAAAGTATAATCTTCTTGATGGTTCTCCTGTCTAGGTCTTGATCAAAAACAGTTAAAATGTCCAATTATACAAATATCCATGTAGTCATATTTTGTTCTAGTTTCCTTCATCATTTCAAAGAATTTGCCCAGTGATTCATTCAGTACATATATCACCACCAATAAGACTTTCTTGTCTCTAATATCTATTTCAAGTAACAGAAGTCTTCCATTTTCTGATGAGAATATCGAAATAGGTTTTAATTTCTCTTTGATATATATAGGTATTCCTCTTTTCTTTACATTTTCTGAAGTGGTGAATAACTTACCAAGGTTCTTATTGATCAAATAATGTTCATCTTTTTGTCTAATGTGTGTTTCTTGCAAACATACAATATCAGCATCTATCTTCTTTAAATATCTTTCATCTTTTCTCAGGTGAATTTAGCTCATTTACATTTACCAATAATATCTTGGTTGTTGATTGGTCCATTATCTATTCTTGTTACTACCATTTCTATTTCTCATTGTCATTCTTTGTGGTTTTTTGGCTGTACTGGCGTCAAGTTCTTCATCCGGGGCTGTTGAGTAGGCTGATGCTTCCTCTTCTTTTTCGGTTATAGTAGCTCTTGTTTTTGCTTTCTTTGTTTCTTCCTGTTGTAAAAGTTTTCCATAATGCTCCAAAAAGTCTTTTGTTTTGAAAATGGAGTCCAATCTAAATCTTTGACCTTCAAGTGTAAAACAAAATCCTTCTGGAATAAGCCATCGAAATGTATTTGAATTTGTTGTCAGTTTGGATGTCAGAAATACATATTCTTTTCTTCTCCAATCTAAATCTTTGACCTTCAAGTGTGAAACAAAATCCTTCTGGATTTCCTTGTCTTGTATTTTAAGAGTATTATTCTGTGCTTCTTTCCACACACGATCTCTGACCGTCTTCTTAGTAAATTTCACATGCACTTCCCTTGGACGATTATTTTTCCTTGCATAGGCAGAGTTAGCTCTGTATAAAAAGTCAATCTCCCTCTCCATTTCTTCATACTCCATGAAGTTCGCCACTCCTTCTGCCATAACTCTGATTAACTCTTCTCCTTTTTGTTCAGGTACATTCTGAAATCTCAGTATATAAGCAGCTCTATCCATTTCCAATTGAATAATAGAGTCCAGGGCCATCTTCTGCTGTGTATCCAAACTGTTCATCCTCAATGATGCTGCTTCAGCTTTCTTTTCGGCCTTCTTGGCTTGTTGTGCCATCACTGTTATTTCCTTCTTATTTTATATTAGCTGTTTGTTAAGATCAGCCATTTTAACTTTTACATCTCCAATCTCAGTGTTTAAGTTTTTCATTTGATCTGTGACTTATATTAAGGCTTTAGGCCCAATTGTAGTCTGTCTTGCATGTCATTCTGCACCTGGCTTAAACTTGCGTGAAATTTAGTTTGTATATCAGTCTGAGTTTGGCTCAGACTAGTTTGAAAGATAACTTTAAAAGATTCCAGTGTCAGCATATTTCTCAGTAATTTAGTCTGTGTAATAGGCAAAGATGCTGCAGATGTTTGGGGCTTTTTTTTGTTTTGTTGGCTTACTCATATTCCCAGCTTCTTAATTCTGTTATACACTTAATCCCCCAAGATCTTTACTATTTGCCCTCCCTCTTATTTTCTATCTTATCAAGTTCAATATTAAAATATCAAGAGCCAGTATCACACCATAAATTAAACTCAGTATGATCAGTATCTTCCAATCCAATCCCCCCACAAATGTTCACTTAAATTATTCTGCTAGTTTGTAACACATGAAATCCAACATTCATCATATAAAACTTTTCTAAGCATCCTTTAATACATACACACACAAACAAACAAAGAGAAAGAAATGGACAGATTACAGGCCTCTTCAATCGTTTCTGTGTCTCTTCAGTAGCCCAGGCACATCATGTTTCTCTTTCAGGTCTCTTTATAGTTCTCCAGATCACAGCTAAGTACCAGTTCCAGTTTAATTAGTTCCAAATATATTCCAAGTGTGAATAAAGGCAAATCCAAAACCAATGGCAGATGGGAAATAATACAGGAAATCCAAACCTTTTATATTCCAACCAGATGAAATCCAATAAAGTCTAACAGGTCACAATCAGTTTTCCAGTAATAATAATAGTTAAACAACAACAACAACAAATAATCCAACAAAGAAAGGTGGGAAAACAACCAATGTTTTCCAGATTTATAATTCAACAAAGGTAGATAGGAGAGTAGGCAGTGTTTCCCAGATTTATAATCCAACAATGGTAGGTAGGGAAATAGTTTCTAGCTTCTGAGTGCCACTTCTAGTTACCATCCAGCTTACATTCTGCAATCTTCCTTTCCCATCAACAGAAAAACCAAATCCAGCTCAATGTCCAATTCTAACTGCTCTAGATCTTTCAGTCTCTCAAATTATTTACTTATTAGTTCCTTTAATTACAGCTTTTCCCAGTCTCAGGGAGATAAGAGAAAATGAAAGTTGAATTCACTTAGAGAGCGAGCAAAAAAAAGGAGGGAGATAAGCAGGCTTTAAACACTGTTTCTCGCTTCCGTTCCTTCTCCAAATTCCCTTGTGTAAAAGTATTTATAGCCAGATAGGGAGGGTAAACCTTTAAACTTTTAATTACCTCATGGTCTTGAGAAGTTTGCAGACAGATTCTCTTTGTTTATCTTCAGCTGTTCCGTGCAGGCAGCTGGAAGCCAAAAATGCCGCTGTGTCCACTGGGAGATTGGGGCTTATTGCTGTGCCCACTGGGAGATTGGGGCTTATTTCCAGGTCTCCTTCCCTGTTCTAGCCAAGAGAAGCGACCCCAAAAAGCACCCCACTGTTTTCAGAGACCCCCTCCAGGACTCTAGACCCCCCAAAAGGTGGGTCAGTTCAGTACATCCCAGGAGCTCTCTGAAATGTTACTGACCTTGCTGCTGCATAAACCGGAAGTCTCTCCACCCCTCATTCCCCTTAAGGGAGTTCCCAAACCACAGGAGGCAAGCATACAGGCATGGCCTCCCCCCAAAGGATCCATCCCAATGCCCAACCCCCCCAAGATGTGACAAGAATAGCAAGACAAGTATGTGATTACAAAATTCGGCCCATAACAACCAACGCGCAAAAACAGGAGGGTGGGTGGGTGGGTAAGCCGGTGAGAGATAACTGAGGACAAGCTAGCTGCAGCAAAGAGTTTAAATAGCTGAAGAGTGTGGCTGAGTCCCTTCTCTCAGGGCTGCCTTGGTTGACACAGCCGGCTGGCCCAGGTTGCAGCTCATCCTGCCCCTCTCAGAATATGCAGGCAGCATGACGCTGCCGAACTGCCTCCCTTGCCTCGCCCCCCCAGTTGACAAAGACAGTGTCCTGTGGTACACCATGCTACTCACCAGATGGATTTAATTTAGTTGCATAGATCCCTGCACTGGGAATTTTGCAAACATCTTCACCTATTTATTCTGGACAGCCCATAAAATAGTAAGAATCAAAGTTTGTGTATATGTGTTTGTTTATAAATAAATTTGAACCAAAATTGTGAGTATGGGAACTTTGTCCTTGTTGACTAGCAGGTTATCCACTTATTCCTTGACTACAGAG
>NW_015175994.1:604246-671651 GCF_001447785.1 Gekko japonicus
ACCCGTATGTCAAATCGCCACACTGCCACCGCCTGGCCGGAAACATCCACTGCAGGGATTTTTGTAGCCGAGAAGTTCTTTTGCCTTTTTCCGAACCTCGATCAGGACGTCCCAACCGTCAGCTAACACCCTCCCACAAGGGAGATTGGTGTGCCCACCCTCTCTAAGGAGTGGTTCCCATTTTATCTACTCGCTGAAGCTTTCGAATCGCTGGGTGGATGATGAGCTGGGGACAACAGGCTGGCTGCTCATACCAGCGCGGCACTCGAACTAACACAGTTCGGATGTTAAGACACTAAGCAGGGGGGAGTGAGAAGGATCACTGAAATGGCTTATATCCATTTCAGCCTTTTAAGGTGAAATAGATGCAAGCTATTTCAGCCTGTTAGGCTGGAAGCGACAGGAGTGAAAGGAATCACTGAAATGCTGGAATTTAAAGGGAACCTTTAAAAGCCTTCTCAGTTGACTTGCCTTGCCAGTTTATTTGGAGTCACTGCCGTGGCAGGATGACTTAGCTAGTCAACTGAGAAGGCATTCAACTCACTTGTGAGTTGCACTGCATTGGCGGTGCAGCTTGCAAAAACCATTTAAAGGGATCTCTTTAAATGGTTTTTGCAAGCCACACCGCCATTTTTTAGTTTTGTCTTCTCAAAGGCCTACCACTGGCACCAGCATGTCTGCCAACAGTGATACAAGGTCCTGGTATAGTTCCCTTGTTTCCATAAGAGTTCTTCAGTCGGTATTCCAGTGAGAATGAATATATGTTGAATGAAATAGCGAAAATAACTTTTAAAGCCTCCCACAAGAATGACCTTTGGTGATAATCTCCCAGTCTCCTGTCCGGGATAATAAGCTTACACTTTCGTCAGAAAGGAACATAGCGACTGAAGAAGAACTCTTATGGACAAGGGAACTATTCCAGGACCTTGTATCACTGTTACTGTTACCTCTGAATGTAATTACTCCTCGCTGTTATCGTAATCTTTGAATGTTATTGTTCCCAATTTTATAGGATGTCTCAGCTATTGGCTAGTTTGATTGCTTAATTACATCCTATTTGGTCAGTTGGCAACTGGACTTTGTAAATTTTGTGAGTCCATTGGTACTGATTTTGTATTTGAGTACAGTGTTGTACTGTTTTCAATAGAGTAATATTTGTGAATTCTTATTGGTGGAGCTTTTATATGATTTGGGAGCTTCTGAGATGCAGCCCATTTTCAGAGTTTAATATATTTGGTTACAGTGGTTTGGTCACTGGCAGATCTGTTTGGAAACTGTAGTGGCTTTCAAAACCAGTTTTATGATATCGCATGATGGTTTGCTGTTCAAAAGAAAAAGGTAAAAATCTCTCTAGGTATGCTGAAACAAGGCACATTCCCCTGCTATTGCTCCTCAACTACTATTTAGACGTCCATTGCTTCTGAACAGGGAACTTCCATTCAGCCACCATGCCTAATAGCCATGAATTTATCTCAACATCCTCTGCATAATGCATATTGTGGCATTAATTATGCTTTGTGTGAAGAAGTTCTCTACACAACTTTTTAATTAACTGATGGAATTAGATGGCTTTAAAAAGGATTAGACAAATTCATATAGGAAACGTCCATCAGTGGTCATTAGCCGTGACAGATAAAAGGGAACTTCCACATTCAGAGCCAGTGTACCTTTGAATGCTGATTTCTGTGGTAGGCAACAAGTGGAAGGGTTTAACGTTCTGTTCTGTAGAGTTTCCTTAGGCATCTGGGTAGCCATTGTGGAAAATAGGATGTTGGGCTACAGGGACTCTTGGTGTAACCCATCAGGGCTTGTCTTATGTTCTTAAACTTTTGAGTAAATCCATGGGTAAACTCTTCAGAGCCTAGTCAGAGAACGATGGCTAATAATTCTACCAGCAAATACTGATACTCACTTTCTCATGTTGGTATGCGCCTAAGGGACAACAGCAGCAGTACCTTCTTGTCCAGCAGCCCCCCATCCTCTGCCTTCTTAATTACTGAACCATTAAACATCTAACAAGTTGGAGGTGTGTTTATGGGTTGTCATATCAAACTAGGTGATGGTTTAAATAAACTGTGCACTAATTCACTAATTTATAAAACCCATTGTTCTTTTTTCTGCTACCAGATATTTTCTGCAGCTTTGGTTTCTTTGAAATGTTAGCATATCATCTTAAAGATATATCCATGTTATTTTCTCCAAGGAGGCATTTGAATGTTAATTATAATGTTAGGAGCTGCACAAAATAGCTACATAGTTTATTTAAATTCTTTGTTGGTCCCAGATGCATACATCTGTATTACAGTTTAACTCCCTGATCGTTTTCCTTTTTTTAAAAAAAAGAACCAAACTGGCTGGCTGGCAAAGACACACACACACACACACACACACACACACACACAGCCTGTTCTGATTTTCTAAGTTAAGCTGAAGATATCAAAGTGATTGAGGTGTTTCCTTCATATATATGTGTGTTGACAGTGTATGACCATTTATGTCAAATCATGTATAGTTCTCTGCCACCTATTAAAAATATTGATTTTATCAGATATTTATATGTGCATTTTGGTTCCTTAAGGATGCGTTTCATAAAATTCAGTATCTCAGTATGCTTTGTTAGATTGTTATTTGTAGACAGTTCTCCAGTAGAAACATTACTGCAATATCAAAGGAAAATGCCTTTTCTGATCATTTTATTTAAAATCAGTCCTGCTTGTTTGGCATGAAAAACAAGTATACTATATTATGTTTCTTCTTAGAGCAGGAAAGGGAAGGGTCAAACTCTGTTATATATATATATATGCATAAAATTTGCATTTTCATTTGGTGGTAATACATGATTTTTTGCTTCTATGGTTTGTTTGTTTTTAATTATAGGCAGACTTTTCTGAGCATGTGATGAAAGCTTGGTTAAGCTTATATAACAGAGGATGATTACGGTGAGGGGGGTGCCACAAGGCAGCCTCGCCTGGGGAGGGGGGTGCCACAAGCTAGCCTCGCCTACTGCACAAGAAACCTTGGGCCGGCCCTGCAAGTGCTAATGTCAGATATTTTGAAAGTGAAGGATGTCCAAAGAATACATTCCATCCTGCTTTATCAGGAACCAAAAAAGAATTCACTAGTTAAAGCCTGTGATTGAAGCCCATCTATATATATATAAAAGAAAGTCCCCTCACTGTAAAATCAATGCCCGGGCCACACCCGCTGACATAGAAACACTAAATTTGGATCAGCTACAGAGCTCAGCGTTCTGAGGTAAAAAAACAAAAAGTACAGGGGACTGCAGAGAGCTAATGACAGTTGAGGAAATCAGGAGTGGCCAACTGCCTGTGTGGTAGGCTTGCCAAGTCCCCCCGGGGGGCAAGGAAGCCCCCCCCAGAGGCCCATTCCCCACTGCCGGCGGATCAGGCCCCAGGGGGAACCCCACCCCCAAAGCACGGGACGTGCCTGGCGTCAGCACGTCACCCGGAAGTGACACAGCCACGCTGGGCGCGCCGGGGGCGGGCCATGGTCATCCGAGGGAAAACTCTATGTTTTTCCCTCAGATGACTGCAGCCCTGCCCCGGTGTGTCCGACGCGGCCATGTCACTTCCGGGTAACGTGCTCGCAGTGCGCCCACGCTTTGCGCGCGCACAGGTGCTCCCAGAGCAAGCCGGGAGTTCCCTGCTGTGGCTTAAGGTAGGATTTGGCAACCCTACTGTGAGGTGAGGCAAAGCTGCTGGCCCAGCCTCCCTGTGGCTTCAAACATGCTCCTCCCTCCTACACCTGACAGGCAGTTGTCTGTCAGGTGCAGCAGCAGTTGCAGGGTGCTTAAAGCCACGAGGGAGCCTGCCCCAGCAGTAATGCCTTAGTGATCCTGCCAGTCCCACCTCCACAGTGGCTTCTAATACTCCTCCCCCTAGTACATTGGACAGGCAGCTGCCTGTCAGGTGTAGGGGAGAGGAGGTAGGATGCTTACAGCCGCTGGGGAGGTTTGCTCAGCAAGATTGCCCTAGCCCTGCTGCTGGCCCAGCCTCCCTGATGCCGTTAAACATAATCCCCACAACACCAGACAGGCTGGTGTCTGTCAGGTGTAGGAGCAGAACCAGGCTACTTTAATCTATCAGGGACGCCGCCCCAGTAGGATCACCTTAGCGATGCTGCTGGCCCAGCCTCTCTGATGGCTTCCAACACACTCCCCCCACCTCCCACACCTAACAGGCGGTTGTCTGTCAGGTACAGCAGTGGTTGCAGGGTGCTTAAAGCCATGAGGGAGCCCGCCCCAGCAGTCTACAGAGAGGTCCTTCAGTAGAGAACAAAAAAGTACATATGTCTCACTTCATTTTTTACACTACAATTTTCTCCATTAGAATTCCTACAACAAATGTTACATTTCAAACTTTACATCATCAGTATTATAACTGGATTTACGGAAGTTAAATACTGTAGCGAAGGACGGGTATCAGGCTAGTCCATGTATAAATGTGATTGAAGCCCATTCATGTACAAATGTAACTGGGCTAGTTCTCTAAAACTGTTTTAAAACATGATACTGTACTGTTGTACCATTGGGCTGCATAAACATGAAAAGAATTAGAATGCCTGAGTCAAGATATTTTTATAGCTTTGGGGTGAGTTCACAGCTTCAGTCTGTTGTTCTCCTAAGAAATTACCCAGTAACATAAAGAGACAGGAGACAATGGTAACTGGTCACAGATAATGGTTTCATGTGTTCAGTTTTTCAAATGATAGCTGCTTTTACTGCATAGGAAACATGTGAAGTCATTCTTGAGTGCATCTCAGAGAATATTAGGAACCCATGTCTTGGAAATAGCTTCTATAAGGTCATGAGAGCTGCTTTTGGTCATCATGTTCAAACCATTATTTCAGTAATGCCATGTAGCCCTGCAAAATAAGTAAGTGAAAAGTACGCAGACGGAGAGTGATTTCAGCAAAGCGTACTCTATTCAGTCAGGAACAAGACGACTTTGGCCGGCTCGCAGGCTGGCTTATATTCCCTCAGAACCCACCACCCAAAACACACACACACCCCACTTCCCGATAGGTTATTTACAGTGGCCGAGAGTCCCTCTGATTGGGGTGGGCTAGGATCCACCTGGTCCATTGTCTCTAGGAGCGAAGCTTGAGGTTTGTCTCTGGACATGTCTGGACTTGTCAGGACTTGATACACTACAGTAAATCATAGCATTTTGTTTGTTCTTTTATCCTTGCGGTTTGGAATATAACCTTGCTGCTGTTCTTGCAGTCAAATCTTATTGATGTTTACTGATAAGTAAGCTTTACCAAATTTAGTGGTACTTGCTTTCATGCATAGAACTTCAGCTTCAGTGGCATCTGCCATAGTTGCACTATTGCACATGTAATGTGAAACCATAGTTAATTCTGAGAAATGAAGAGGGAACATCCATTTTCCTTGGGATACCAGGCATATCCTTTTTTGAATTAGTCCAACAGTTAAATAAAACAATGCATGTATTTTTGTATCAGCTAACAGTACTTACAAGGTAGACTCAGATGGCTTTGTAGAAGCCATAATTGCCATTTATACAATTGTAAATCACTAATTGTTACAGACACACGACATTTAGTTGCTTTATGTATTTGAGCAAGTCATAATTGCTTATCATGGGGAAAATTAGTCACACTCAAGCTTATATGCAAAAACCACTGTAAGAACTGAAGGCCCTTTTGCTGTCATTTCAGTCCTTGCCCCAGCTTCTGAAGCATTATTTCTATGGATTAAAGGTAAAGGTTCCCTTGCTCGAAAGCCAGTAGAATCCGACTCTAGGGCTGTGGTGCTCATCTCCGTTTCAAAGCCGAAGAGCCAGCGCTGTCCGAAGACATTTCCATGGTCATGTGGCCAGCATGACTAAACACCAAGGCGCACGGAACGCTGTTACCTTCCCACCGAAGTATTTATCTACTTGCAATTTCTCGCTTTCGAACTGCTAGGTTGGCAGGACCTGGAACTAGAGACGGGAGCTCAGTCCGTCATGCGACACACAACCGACCTTCCACAGCCTGCAGTTCAGCGTCTTAACCACTTGAGCCCCCGCAGCTCCTCATTAATCCCATTAATTCTCACATCCTTGCATTATCCATATTGTCGCCCATTCAACTCTGGCACCCATCTCCTCTTATTTGCATAGTGGGTGCAAGAGCTGAAAATGAGCCTAATTCACTCCAGCATGAAAACATTGAAGCAGTTATCAAAACAGTTTTGGCCCTTTAATTTATTTTGAGCTAACAATATTTTTCCTACTGGGGAGGGGGACATTGAGATGATCACTAAACGTCTGATTGCCAACTATAAAGTCAGAAACATAAGGCATAAAGGAGGGGGAAATTAAGATGTAGTCGATAACACTACATCTCCTGAGGAAATATATGTATACTCATGCGATTTGTCAAAATTTGTTAGACCGTTCGGCCAGATTTTATAAAATTGGGTACAAAACTGTACTAGTTCCAAACCTGCGGGGTTTGACAAATTATCCCTAGAGCATCTCATAGAAGGAGTAAATAGAAGCAAAAAGTCATCCTGATCGAATCTCAAATTGCTGAGAAGAGACAAGATATCGTTACCAACTCTGGCATTAAAATCTCCAGCTAAGATTATTTCTACATTGGGAAATTTTTGTTCTAGCTGTTCAAGGTATGCAACCAAACTACTCCAATAGGTAGACAGGGTAGATCTGTCAGAGGAGGGTAGAATGTAGATGTTCAATATTATTAAGGAAAGATTTTCACAATTAATCAAGGTGGCTTGAGCAATAGGAGGGCAATCTTGAAGGCTAGTTGATTTTAAATTAAGATTACAAGAAACAAAGGTGGTTAACCCCACATAGTGTTGACCGCCACTACTGGCCCTGGATGCTGGAAAGGAGTAGGATTTAAATCCTTCAAGGAATAAAGGAGTTAGGGCCCGAGTCTCCTGTAGGAGAACAATATCAAAGGACCTACGATAATTTATGAAATCATGATCTTTGGCCTTGTTGCTCCACCCCACTATATTCCAGGAGACAAATTTAATTGTCATGGGTGGAGTACTATCCGGAAGTCAGTCCAGCTCAACAAGTTGATCTAAAGAATTATTCTCATCAAGATTGACACAGCCATTGCTAATAGTACCAACATACTGGGGAGGGGTCCTTTTAGCATGAAAGCTTACCGCTAGAATCCCCCCCTCCCTTAGTGCAGATGAAAAAATAGGACCAAGGGGCTCAGGCTGATGAACAACTGCTTGGATCTGGATCTCAGTACGCTTGATGTTTGTTCTTAGATGTAAACTAATCTATGAAAACCCATCTGCTATGCTGAATCAAGAGTTTCAATACTTTTTCTACAGCTCAGGAAAACCTCTCCTTTTTCATAAGAAGCCCCCCGTACTGGTTCTTTACCCCAACATTCAACTCTTGGAAATTAAAAGTGTTTTTTTCTAAAATTCAGGAGGTCTAATCCATAGAATCCTGCCAACCTAGCAGTTTGAAAGTAAGAAATTGCAAGTAGATAAATAGGTACCACTTCATTGGGAAGGTAACAGCGTTCTGTGCGCCTTGGTGTTTACCTTTACTTTACCCTTGATATGTGTTTTTTATACCAATTGGAATTCCACATCTGCTGTGTCTCAGGACGTGGAATTTCTGCCAAAGATCTCCCGATCTCCAGACTTAGGCCAAAAGATTCCAAAATTATTGAAATCGAACACTGGTTTAGATCTTAAATCTTCATTAATTAATTCTTCCAATCCCTTAGAGGCAATACAAATCTATGGAGATTTATTAAATTTTATTACTGAATCCCTAAAACAGGAACCTAGAAGGGTTACATCCAAACAAGTAGTAAAATCTCAAATTGCTTCATGGTTTGATCGAGAATGTCGGAATATGAAAGTCCATTTACATTCCATTTACTGTAAATATCGTCATTCCGCAGCTACCTGCTTGCCATCAGAGTACCAAATACTCAAAAATCATTTACCTCATCTTATAAAGACTAAAAGGTTGACCTTTATCAATAAACAGTGGGAACAACTTCTCGGTGCTATTACCCAGAATGATACCAGGCAGTTTTGGGCCATAATTAATGGTGCTACTCGTTCTGAGATGTCCTTTATATCAGCTATCACACTTGATACATGATTCCAATACTTTTCTGATTTATTTTATGCAGATTCTTTTAATGGAACTCAACTGGTTTATTCTCCCCTGAATGGTCTCCCAGAATGGCCTCCTGTTTCCCCGGAGGAAATAACAACTCTTATAGATCAATTAAAATTAGGCAAAGCTCCTGGCCCAGTTGTGATAATCCCGGAGGTATTGAAAGCTGACCCAGAATGGTGGGCCTCCCTGCTAGCTGCTCTTTTCACCATGGTAAATAAGACTGGCCAGATGCCAGCAGCTTGGACCAATGCAATAATTGTTCCCATCTACAAAAAGGGTTGTCATCTTAATCCCTCTAATTTTAAACCAATTAGTCTCTTGTCTGTCATTAGGAAACTTTATGCTAAATTTTTGCAAATTAAGCTCAGTACCTGAATTTTATTTAGTAAAATTTTAGGACCAGAACAGGTGGGTTTCTGCCAGGGGAAGTCAACTCTGGACCACTGTTTAGATCTCGCTCATTTGATCAATAAGTACGTAGGAAGGAAACGGTCTAAACTGTATATTGCCTTTTTGGACCTTAAAGGGGCTTTTGATTCTGTTTCAAGGGAACTTCTCTGGGTAAAGCTTGAGGGGATGTCTTTGGATAAGAGGTTATTATTTCTTATTAAAAGACTTCACACCTCCACATCCTGTCAGGTCCGGTGTTCTTCATCTGGGATACTTTCCCCCAAGATCTGTATTAGGAAAGGGGTAAAGCAGGGGTGCATTTTAGTCCCCCATATGTTTAACCTTTTTTAAAATGACCTTGCCCCTTTTTTGTCATTAGTTGATGGCCATAGCCCTAGACTTGGCTCTACTCTTATTCCCTTGTTATTATATGCAGATGACACGATTCTTTTGTCTACTTCTCGTGTTGAATTAAACTGTTTACTGAACCATGAATATTGTGTGATTAACAGATTGGAGTTGAATTATGAAAAATCAAAGGTATTAGTCGTTCCTATTCCCCAAAATCCTATAAATGGATTATTAATGGCAACAAACTTGAACAGGTTAAGCACTTCAAATATCTGGGCATCTGTTTCCAATCTAATGCTACTTGGACCTACCATCACAGAATGGCTATTAATGTAGTTAAAGTTAATGCTGCAGCAATTTATCGCTTTTATTTTTCTGTTCGAGGTAGGTAACCAGAATGTGCCAGCTGCACTTAAAGCCTTCAGTGTTAAAACTGGAACTCAGTTACTGTATGGGGTACCTCTCTGGATTGACGCAATGGACATTTCAGTTGAATGTGTCCACTCTACCTTTCTGCAAAAGATCATGGGGTCGCGAAGAGTCGGATTTGACTGTGCAACTGAACAACAACAAATGTGTGTTCTATATGCCGCTTTATGTTTGGAGTGCGGTCAGAATTTGTTGGCTACTAGGGCATACATCCACACTATTAAATTTTGGTTTTGACTCCATTTCAACACTGATCCCTTCACTTATACGTACCAACTACTTTCTGAATCTGTTAATTCCAGCTGGCTATCATACATCGAAGCCAAAATGTTCCCTGAATTTATCTCTAGAATCCTTATTTATGCTTTCTGAGTCTGAGGCCTTTTTAAAAATAAAGTCTAGTTTATTGGGATCAGAGCTACAAACTCTTTATAGCCTGGCTAATAGAACCTGTTCTCCCTTAAATTTGGGGATTGTTCCTAATGCAAACTTTCCAGCAGTATACCTTTATCAACTTATAGCTCCAAATTTGCATAGAGCCATATCCTTGGCTAGACTTAATGTTCTTCCTTCAGCTATCTTATCTGGCAGATTCCAAGGGATTCCCTATCCTACCAGGTGCTGTCCTTGTATGAAGGACTGTGTTGAAACTGTTGCCCATGTTCTCCTCCAGTGCCCTCTCTATCTGGAGTCCAGTCGGGATCTTCTATATCCCATATTAGCCCAATTTTTAGAGACCCCTGATGATTTTAAGCTTCTTTTCTTGCTTGATAATCCAGGTATAGAAATAACTGAAACAGTAGCAAAGTTTTTTTGCAGTGCCACGGTCTCATGGCCTGATAAGTGATACTATGAATTAGGTTTTATTATGATGCTACTCTTATTATGATGTTACTCTATGATGTTACTCTGCAATTCTAATTTTACTCTGCATGGATTTTGTATTTAGGTTACTGTATCTTCATGTCTTGTCTAAAGGAATGTCTAAAAAAAAAAAGAACAAACTGTTAGGTATGCATGAAAACCTGCTGTTGTTGAATTACCCATTCTAGGCTTCTATCATGAATTGGGCTCAGTATGGACATGCTGTTTGTTTGCAAAAATATGACCTAAGCTTGCACACCAGCTGAATTCTGGAATGTTGATGGAATCCACCACCGAAAAATGACATATTTATTGTTTCTTCTCTTGTCAAAGACAGCAGTAGGCATGAAAAAAACTGAAGCAGTTCAGCCTGCTTCTTGGGCCAGTAGTGGGTAATAAGTAATTCACAGGTCATAGTCTTCATTACAGTTTTTGCGCAATCCTAGTTTTTTAATGTAATTTTAAAATCTCAGCATTAAAATATATTACTATTGTTTTTTTAAAGTAAGTTTCTAATCCTTCAGGTGCAAGGAAACATGATCACAGAGTATTCTAAAGACCAAGAAGCCAAATGCATCATGAAGTGGCTTAAAGCCCATGTCATTTTCCCCCTGGAGCTGCCTCATGATTTTCAGATATTAAGTGTTAACAGTTTTAGTATTCTTGGTGTCCCTTGCAGGACTGAAACTTTGGAACTGCCTCTTTCATGATTAAAAATGTCCATCCAAAGCTGGTTACCTGGGTGGGGGGGGAGGCAGATACAAGCAGCTTCAATCTGTCTTTTCCTCCCCAGGAGGAAGACATTTGGAGGGACATTTTTAAACTACAGAAGAGGAAAGCAAAGGGTTAAACACCCTCACCTACAATGTTTCTGTGGAGAGGTTTTATCTGTGCTTTCCCTTTCCACCATCCACTGACTCAGTGGACTTTCTACTACTTCTGTTTACAATTATCAGTACTAAAAATATCACTATAGTGTCTTAAAACTATAGCAGTCTATTTGTTCATTTTTTTACATTATTTATAGTCTGCCTTGCTCACTGGAACTCGAGGCGGATTACACAGAGTGAGTCAATACAATCAACAAGATGGGACATTCAGTAAACAGTGAAATAGGATTTGGGTTGTAGAACCAACCAGAAATCTTAAAAAAACAGAACTGAAGCAGAGCATAACATGACACATTAAATGATGCAAAATTACACAATAAGATCCAACCCGCAGCAAACTACGCATAGTAGTATAGACCACAGTCCCCAGTAATTTATCCAAGCAACTTTGTGAAGCATTTTGTACAGTACTACCCTGTTCCCTGTGTAGAAAAGCCCTCTTGATTGATTTGGTGGCAAGGTGAGAGGGGAACGGCAGGCAGCAGGGGAAATGGCACTGGATATTTGCAGAAGGAAGTGGAAATCCACACCTCCCCTTCAACACTGTCCCAAACCTGCCTTTGGTACCAAAGCAGATTTGGGGGAAATCTCAGGGGATCAAGGGAAAACCCAGAATGTTAGTGGAAGCACAATGCCAAAATTAAATCCACAGAGATTTGGGGGGCAGGGCTCAGGGCAAGAGTTTTCTGCAGGCACAACCCCATTGACCCTTCCTCTCTCCAAGACAGTCATCTGGGTCTTCAAATTAGGTTTTTAAAAATATAAGGAAGATCCTAATCACTTTTGGTTTGGCCCTGAGGTGGCTTAAGCAACCATCTTTCTCTTGGCCTCCTTTACCCCTCTGCAGCCGCAGTATCATGATAATAATACTGGCTGGCCTTGCAGGTTGGGTGTTTCTCCTATAGTGTATGCAGAGCACATTGACCACTTAAAGCACTGTGTAAATGCTGTTCCTTATTAGATTGCTAGGTACACGGACACCTGCTTTTGAAACTTGATTCTTTTTCACAATGTTTCAAAATATTTAGTTTTACACTGATCGTCATTTTATTTAAGAAACTGATCTTTGGATCAAATTTAGTTATCTGTTTATTTCCCTCTAGTTGAGCATTACCACTATCCAGCCAGGTCAAGCAGTCTCTTAAGGTTTTTAAATTCTATGACATTCTGATTCTGTTAAATTTAAAATGTTTAAATCTCAAATGATGGTTTTGTTTCCTATATTGATGGTTTTTCTTTACACTGTGTTCAGTTTAGTTGTTAACATGATTGGAGACGGAAGAGTACATTTTCAAATTATAGTGGAAGACATTTCACAGATGTTAATTTGTATGTATCAAGGCATTCACTGAATTTAGCATGTGTTAGCACACAATCAAAAATTTACATCTTGACAAAACTGAGCATTGTGTCATATCATTGCCAGTGGCCATGCAGATGCTTTTTGTAGATGGAGGCCTATAATTCTACTAGCAGCAGAAAAAAGATCAGACCAATTTTAGGCAGATCTCTGGAGTTTCCCCTGAGGAAGCACTAGGCAGTACTGTGATTATTTGACAGTTGATTGTTCCCTCTTACTTTCTTGCCTATGTTCTCCATAGTAATCTTGCAGATATTCCATTTTCTCTGCAACGTAACTACTTTCTGATATTCCATTTTCTCTGCAACGTAACTACAACGTAACTATGTTGCAGGTCAGCCTAGAAAATCCTCCCTGTTCTGCCAGTTCTGTGACATCTTAAGTGAAATTATGTTAATGTTTGCTGTCTGAATTTTGTAAATTCTCAGTGCTTTATTTTTGTATTCCTAGTTTGCATAAAGCAAGCACCTGAAGAAGTGTCTTCCATTCGGGACTCAGGACTTACGAATGCACCAATGCAAAGCAAGCTAGTGTCTTCCTTTCAGCAGCACACCAAAAAGGCACTTAAACAGGTAAGCTAATATTGGACTGGCAATTATGTGAATTTCTTATGTTGGCATATTGTAGTTAGAAATGAGTAGGCAGATCTTAAGGTCTTGTAATTGAAGCTAGTGCCAACTGTCTGTCTTGATGTCATTTTACTGCTACCTGAGCTGTTAAATATGTGTTCCCTAGCATAAAGGATGCTGCCAGATTTTGAAGCCCTGCTGTTCTGTCTCCAAAATCCCCATTTCAGTTTTTGCTCAGCTTCCTTTTGTTTCTTTCTTGTTGAATTTACACATTAACATGACCCATGAAGGTGGGCTGAATGCACCTTTTGCAGTGACGGTATGCTTATTTTCGCCTCCCAAATCCATGTTCCAGCTGGGGCAGACCATCTCACCGTGGCTTGGGGGGATGGCATGCTAGGATGCTGCCTCAGGAGCATGCAGGCCTCTGATGCAGTATGGCATCTGTGTAAACCCTGATCAGCTTGCCCGGAGCTGGACTCAGAGCATTTCACAGTCTGCAGTGCTGGCCAGCCACCACCACTGTGCTGTGTTGCTTTTGCCTGGGAGCCAGAGCAGCTAACTTTCCTTTCTTCCTCACTCCCACCACTCTACTTTAAAAAACAGCTTGACAAGCCACATATGCCCTGCATTGATCCTCAAACTCTTTAAAGAGTCTTTACTTTCATAGGAGTTCAGGCATCATTTTTGGGTTGCCTGGTCTAGGGAAGGGGCTGAAAGAGCAAGGAGGATTAGCTGCTCTAGAGCATGGGTGGAGGTGGGGTTGAGTCAGAAGTAGCTGTTATGGTTACACAGAAGATAAGTGGAGGGGTGGGATGTTGTTGTCACCTCCAAATTCACTGCCTGCAGTAGCTGTCTCAATTGGACTTAGCATAGTAGAGAGAACTTTTAGGCTAATCTTGTGCACTCAGTGGTGATGCTCCAGATGGTTCCTTCTTGGCTTTATAGTGCTATGTCTCATACTGTGTTGTAATGATATTCCTTAAGACAGTGTAAGAGGAGAGCTTGTTAGTAAATAACTGTGCATTCCTAAGCAAAGTTACTCCATTCTAAACCTATTGGTTTAGATGGGTATCATCTTAATTTTTTTTTAATTAACTTCATTTATAGCAAGCCTTTCTCACTAAAACTCAATTCTACTTAAGCCTGCACTGTTAGTATCCTGGCTGGCTCAGGAAATTCAGTGGAGACTGTTCAGGCAAGTGTTGATGCCTTCTCTGATAATAATAGAACCTTTGAATAATCTGAACTACCATCTCACTTTAAGAATCATTATGTTAGGAGAGCAAATGGTTGAATGATGCTATAGTGAGAGATAAAGTGGCACAGTTTAAGGGTTTGGTAGGATGCACTAGGCTTGATAACAACAAGACAAAAAACTGAGGGAGAAATCCATAAATGCAATTATGGATATCTTGTTAACATACAAATTCAGAAAGGAACTGCAAATCTTTGCATTAGGATTAGTACATATGGCAAGGAAATCAATGGGAAGTTGTTTTATTTTAAAATAATTACAGTTGTCTGGAAGAAATATTATTGCAAATCTTAGAGAAGAGCTTTTTCTCCTTCCATACACAC
The DNA here is from genome assembly GCF_001447785.1 of Gekko japonicus. NCBI lineage: Eukaryota > Metazoa > Chordata > Lepidosauria > Squamata > Gekkonidae > Gekko > Gekko japonicus. Next base: position 618,843 of record NW_015175994.1, read on the forward strand.
AACACTGAACATTTAAGTTGATGTGTTGTGCTTTGGCCTAAGGATATTCCCCCTTCCTGCACTCCTTTCTTTTTTTGCTCCAGGTATTCATTACTAGCAGATGTAGGCAGCTGGATTTGATTTAATACAGAACTGTAAATTCTATCTGATAGGTAAATGAACTTGAAGCAGCAATTTTTGTTCAGAAAATTGCTGTTGGGAGTTAGTTCTCCTACTGTATATCCACTCTTCAGACTTTCTATTGCTTTTATAGACATATAATGTGCTCCCATTCCACTACAAATAGCCTACAGTGCCTCTGAATACATAGAGATGTTAAGCAATCGTATGTGACACACCACCTGATATTAACTTACTGGATCTGTTCTGCAATAACAGAAGCCGAAACTTTAGCATGTTCTGGGAATAAATCGTGTACACAGTAGACTGCCTGAAGCACTATGAACATGGCTGTATTTTTATTTTAGCTGTAATCATCCTGATTTCTTGCTGTGTAGTATTTTTTTAAAATAATTCAGAAACCTTTTCCATTCAGCCTATTAGAAAAGGTAGTGTCAGTGATTTGCACTACTCATATGCACCTTAGCTTTTACAAGGAGAAGCATTGGTAATGGCTGACATGGTGATTCAGATTTGTTGGGCTTCTCTAATTGTTGCTCACTTGGCAAACAACTATTCAAGTTGTATTTTCAGAGCACCAGTTTCCTTTGTACAAAGGTAGGCTTAACACCCCCTGCCCTTCTCTGAAGCTCACTAATTGGCTTGGGACCAATCAGTCTTCAGAGGAGCCCAATTCCCAATTGTAGGATAGCCTACAAAGCAATCACCCTGAGCTCCTTGGAAGGACAGTGGAGTACAAATACATGTATCAATAAAATTCAGTGCACTGAGCTCATGAGGCACCTGCTCCATCTGGTCATCTTGATGGGGATGTGCCAGCATGAGCTGGGGCAGCTTCTGTGTTTGACTCTTCTTGTAAGAAAGGGTCTGAAATTGTGAGAGAGAAGACTGATGGAGAGAGGGGGAAAAGTGACAGATACTACAGGAAGCTTCCTCTATACTGGCTGTAGCTTTCTTCCCACTCCTTCCCAAGAAGAGAACACAGCATTGCCAATAGCGCATGATAGCAGCAGTACAGAGGATATGGTGGAAGCAAAGGAAAACTGTGCTGCCAGTAGTGAAGCCCACAGCTTCAGAGAAGGTGGTGGTATCTCTGGTCTGCAAAGTAATCATGACCCCAGGTTCTGTAGAGTCTCTCCAGGCAGAGGCTGTGACCTCACTCAGGCCTCAGAAAGCCACTCAAGGAGACTCTCTTCTGCACCCTCCTTTCCCTGAAGCACAGCTATAGAGAAAGCTACAGAGAAAGACAAGTTTGGAGTGGTGATAACTGGATTTCAGTCTGACTGACTTGTCCCATGAAGAGAGAAATACTCTTCAGCTGGTGAGTGTGTGGCATCTGAGGGCCAGACCAGAGCTGTGTCTTTCGAAGCCAAGCAGCAGAGCCAGAAGGGCTCCCACAATAAACAACTAATGGTTCACTGCCAATACTGGCTGCTGTCTTACTGTAACCCTGTAACTCTTCTTCAAGTAAAACTAATGGCATAAAAAAAAACCTGGGGAACCTACAGATGCATTCCCTTAATATAATAAACCTCTCTTTCCAGTGTTTAATCTAGGGAACAAAATGAAATTCTAAAGCAATCATAATGATTTAAGAACGACATTCTTAGGATCAGCCGCTGAGTGCCTTCCCTGGAAGCTTTACAGCTGCAAAGAGACGGAAATCCTTAACTATTATTGTGTCATGTAATGTACGTTTATGTTTTGTAAATATCATATGTTAATGAAGGTGTTACAATGCTTCTTGTGCATAGGTCTTTACTTGTGTTTCACAGAAAACAAAATTGATTTTTTTGAAAAAACGGGGTCATTTGATATTAGCATAGCGTGTGCTTCTAGCATTCACTTCCCTGTAGTTTCTCATGCAGATTCATAGTTAGAATTATTTCCTTGACAGTCACAGAAATCATAAATGCAGTGCTTTGGATCTTAACTTCTGTTTCTGCTTGTGCTAGGTACTTTTGCATGTGGTAGAGGAGGAGGGCAATTGTTTTGTTAATTTCCCCCTCCCACTGCAGCTCCTTGTTTTGATACTCATGGTGTTCTGGAATTCCAGTAACCAATGGGGCTACAATTTCAGTATTCAAAGAAGACTGCAGTGGAAAGGGTGGGCAGGAGATTAGGTGGATCATTGGTCTTGTCCAGCAGGGGTCTTCTTATGTTCTTATGGGTATGATCATGTTATCAGAAGCCTTCAAAAGTTGGACCAAATATTTATTGAAGCTCCGAAAAGAGAGAGAGAGAGTACTGTTTAAGTGAAATAGGTTAGGCATTATTGACTGACTCATCTCCGACACTGGTGTAATATCTGAATTGATAAAACATGGCTGCTATCAGCCAGCAAACCAGAATCAGAAACAGATCTGGAATGGATTTGAAACCCATAGTTGTGTTAAACATGGCTTGGAATTACATATGAATTAATACACTATTGTTATGTTCTGTATATATATGTTATGTTACATATGAGTTACTATACCATTGATCCACAACCAGATGTTGCCAAGAATATGGGAAATGAGAGCAGACTATAAGCAACTTTAACTCAAGGTCTTGCCTATATATTTGGAAGTTGATTACATGTTTTTTGTTGACCAGCAGAAGACATTGTTTGGTATGATTTCTGCTTGAATCTATGTGCTCTCAAAAAGCAAATGAATTTATTATATATAGACTGGTACACAACTGCAATCTTAGTATGATGCCTGGAGCAAATGCTTCTTGCTCTTTCCTCTTTACCAGAAAATTTGGTATCTGACCAGTTTACTGAATGTTGATGCAAGACATGCATTGCCTGGAGAGAAACTGGATGTTAGTTCCATGGTGTTTTGAACCATTTGCTTGTTGACATGGGTTTCAGAAAAATTCTGCTTTTATTCTAAACTTGTTTTACTGTTGAAATAACAAACAGCAGTGCCATTAAGAGCAGCAGGATATAATCTGCTTCTTAGTTAGCTTGTTTGCTTTTGTACTGTGGTGGAAAGGAGATAATATTTCCCCACAGGACACTTTTCAATTGACCATATTAACAGCTTAATGCTAAAATCATTTTTGAGAGATAATGTCTATCCTTTAAAAGCACACACAGAAAGAACTAGTTGATACATTTTACCTTTCTGGTTCCAGTGATATGAAAGTGAGCATGGCTTTTGAAGCCCACCTATCTTATCTGTATACATGTGTTTTGCTTTTGGTGCTGGAAAGCAACCAAAAAGTGATTTTTATAAAGTTAAGAGGCATATAATCATGCTTTTTTACTGGGGGGGAAAGTGCAGCTTAAACTTTGGATTCCATTATACATTCCATTATAGTTATGTTCAGTGGATGTTAACAAAATAGGCAATAGTAGATAATAATTATAATAATTTGTATTGTAATGGGGCAGTGGCAGTGAACTCTGGGACCATTTGTTAGTAAGTAGTATAGAAATATTCCAATGCAACCCATACATCAGCCCATCATGCAGATTCTTCCAACTCCTGTGTTGCCCCAACCTCCTGGATGGATGATGCTAGTATGGGAAGAACTATAGAAGCTCTTTCTCCCATTTGTTCAGGCTTCTGATTGGTATAGGAGAATTCAGGGCTGTGAGTGGCTCTTTCACTACAAAGGTAATGTGAGGAGACTGAGACCTTTTGTGTCAACTGAGGCAAGCTAGGAAGATGAGGGTATAATTAATAATAGTAAATTGATTGTTAAAGACTAGCACATTTATGAATGAAACAGCAACTGGAAAGAACCCAGTTCCCTTGGGTTGCCATCCAGTGCTGCCCTACTTGGAATGTACTACATTTCCCAGATTTTGTTTCATATATAAAATACTAACGTGACCCCTGAGTCTAATTAGGTGAAACCACATCATCTTATATACATGGTATATGGGCTTTTTATACGGGAAAGGAGCTTATAAAATGAATTTAAGAGTACAGATTTAGTAATTTTGTAGGTCAGCGTGTGTGTTAAATAAAATGATTGTAGCCTTGCAGACATATTCCGCTTTTATGCTTAGCACTTTGATTCTTTGCTATGTGAAACATGTTGTACAAAATTTTAAGGAAGGAATGGGAATTAATGATTTTCAGGCTTGAATTAATGCTGTTGGCTGAGTCCCTGAATGTGGAATGAATTGATGATGATAAAAGATGAAACAGATATTTGTTTAAACTTGATTATATGAGGATAATATATCATTCTTTTGTGTTGCAGACTTTTTAATGGAACAATTGTAGATGTTCTAATCTATGCTATACGTAATTTTCATGACTGGACTTTTAGCATATAGACTCGATATTTATAGACCTCGTCATCCCAGTCCATATATTGCAAATATAGTCAGTTATTGCATATCATGGGCTGGATCCAACCAGTTTTTCTGCTGATGAAAAAAGGAGGAAAGGATCCCATTCTGCTGATGAAAAAAGGAGGAAAGGATCCTATTTGATCACTAAAAAGACTATGCTGGGGATCATGGGACATGCTTGAACAAAAGCCATGTGTTGTTAGCCAAATTGCCTTGTTTATTAATAAATGTGGGGAATTACAAATGTTAAATTACAACAGGCATTAACTACAGGACCATAACCTGTGTATATGGGAGTCAGAGTTCCCAGGACCCAGGAACAGACGCTGAGGCTGGATTAATAAAGCACTAAATTCTTTACTGAAGGTTTTCCAAGCATACAAACCTAAAACCAAGCATTCACTCACACAATACAGGACTAAGAATTCAGAATAGAAAATACAGAGACGTTTGCATGAGCAGGAGGTATCATTGGTTGGGTGATACTTTACCTGTCCAGCAAGATGAGTTCATTCTGCAGCGAAAAATGAGATAAACTAAGGAAAGAGGTCATGAGTTGACCAGCAACACACGTGGAAAGGTCTCAAACTACACAGGAATGGAACCAGCAAGACAGGGTGGGGTTAGGAGAGTCAAGAGCAAGAGAGCGAGCCCATGGAGGGGCTCCTTAAATACCTGAAAATGTGACATGAGGCAAAGGGCTCTTGTGGTCACCTGGTCCCCAGGAGATTTTTTTTTTTTTAAACACCTTAAACTCTGATTGGGGCATAAAGGGATTAATGGCTGGGCAATTGTAAACTTAATGGTTGGCAGGGAGTGACACCTCTGGGGGAAGGGGGGAAGGCAAAGGTGAGAAGGAACCAATCAGGTTGCAGGGCCGGTGCTTTGGATTTTTTAAAATTTATTTATTTTTTATTTTAAGAGATTCAACAATATAAACAAGTGTAAATGCAAACTGACTTATATCACTATAACAAATCAGGGGAAAGTATGCAGTGTGAGTTACATAAAGTGAAGAATTTCGTAATATTGACAGCGGCTTTATCTTGATGGTTGACAGGAAGGCTGGAATGCTGGCTATTGTCTGATGTGAAGCACATCCTTTTGTCTTAAGATGGCTCAGAAGGGAGAGGAATGTGTGTTTTTCCAGGTGATGTTAACACATGAAGGTGGTGGTGGGGAAATGCCTGTGTGATGGAATAAGGAATCCCTCATGGCTTCTCTTTCAGGAACATCTGTCCTTTCTGCAGAGCATGGCTTCTCTGATCGACTGCCGTTTCTGCATGCATGGAGGTCAGGGCTGCTGGTCTTCATCCTGGTCCAGAGGCAGGAGGCTTCTGTTGTTCCAGGTCCACATCTGGCTTGGCGTGCTTCTTAGGCACAAGGCTTCCCTTGGCCATAGTACATTCCATAGTCCAGTATGTGCACTTTTCTTGGGAACACAGTTCTGTTGCCCTGACACACACCTCTCACAGTTCAGCAATGCAGTCATCTTTAAACATGCCATCTGAAGTGGCTGCATGGCAACAGTGTGCTAGGGCATTAGGCTGGAAGTGAGTGAGAAAGCTGGCTGGATCCAACGTTATAATTAAATGCTACATCAATAGAGATTTAAATGTTATTACATAATTTATGTGTCAAATTCAGTACGTATAAATATTTATTTATTCTGTTCATGGTGTCAGTCTGAAAAACCTGTTTCTCAAATACAAATGACAGGATAGCATTTTGTATTATTGTATTGTTGAATGTAGACTGGAAAGTATTCTTTGTGTCTGGGTTCATATAGTTTGTTTCCTGATTTGAGTTGGTAACATAAGGACCTATGGTGTGCGGGAGGAAAACTGTCTTCAGACCAGTTTTATTTTTGTGTATAATTTCTTACTGATAATAACATAAATTGGTATGTGAGTAAGGAAAATAGCACCACTTGCATTCTTGAGGGACTACACTGTGCCCCCCCCCCCATAATGAAATATATCCATTGATTCCTGCCATCTACTTTGGGAGTTTTAGCCTTTCCCCCCCATCCAGTCACAGCTGACTTATGACATCCCCGTGGGGTTTTCAAGGGAAGAGACATTCAAAAATGGTTTGCTATTGTTTGCCTCTGCATCACAACCCTGATATTCCATGGTGGTCTCCCATCCAAATAATGACTTGGGCTGACCCTGCTTATCTTCCGAGATCTTTTTCTTTAACATGCTGTCTAGTCAGAGCCTGTGCAACTTATGACCCTTCTAGCCTAGTCCACACCATGAATCTTGTACAACAGCCCAGTGGGAGCTTAGTTAACCTCCCTATTTGCTATCTGTCAACATATGAGATGAATTATCACTTCATGATACATTTTTAAATTATGAAAAATTTCATGCATGGAAACTGTAAAACAGGTATAAAGTCTATTATCACCACTGATAGCTTGTTTGTTTTGTTTTTATTAAATGCTATATTTCTGTTAACCCCTATGAGGCAAGTGTGAACTATATCTCATGTCTGAATTCCAGATAATGTACATTTGTGTTTATTAAGGCTTTGACCTAAGGCTTAACTCAATTAATCCACTAAAATTTCATCTGGAAATGAAGTTAGCTTCCTGATTAATCAAAGGAGCCAAAACTGAAGAGGGACAGAGCAGACTTATCATCTCCCTTTCCTTCTGTGAGACTTAATCAAAAAGGAACTTAAAGATTTTTTCCCCAGTTTGTATTTCAGATTAGCAGATATTTTGCATTTCAGGGTAAAACCACTGTGGTTCTCCTCCTAGCAATAATAACCACTGGCAACAGAAGCTGACAGTGCTCAGCTGAAATCAATGTCAGTGTGTCTTTTAAATCTGGATCTGACACAATACTGAGGGGATTTCAACATTGATATCTGAAGCCATTTTAACTCTGATATGTCATTGTAAAGGAAATGTAATATATTCTAGGCTCCCAAACTATTGAAGGAAATAAAGTTAAAGTAGCCTTTTCTTGCAGTGATAGGTAGTCGATTTATTTATTGAATTACAAACTTGCTTAGGGTTTAAGAGAAACTATTCCCTTATTTCTGTATACTCAAAAAGCCCACTATATGGAAATACTGGCAAAATTCAAATGCATGTAAATTGTTGTTAAAAAGCAGTCAGTTCAAATATTTAATCAGGGACAGTCTTTTTCATATTCTGTGCATCTGATAAGTCTGCATTAAAATATCCAACCGTGTCTTATTGTGGCTGAATTTGTGTTGTAAAGTATTATTCAAAGGAAGAAGTAATTGTTCCTAATTATTTTGGCTTTTGAAGTGTTATGTACAAGGCATTGTCAACTAAATAGGTTACAGCTGTATTGCAATTACAAAATTAACCTCACAAGTCATTAGTCATTAGTGCTTGTAAGGAGACAAAGGATACTAATTCATACCAGGCATGATCTCCATTGGTGGAATGTATTTTTTTTTTAAACTCACACACATCAAAGATGATGAGAGTGTAAAATGAAGATTACAAGCAGGTAGCAGATGATCAGCAGCAGTCTGATTTGTTGTGACTTGTTCAGCTTGAATATCTACACTTGTAAATTCTGTAACAGGCATATTTTCGCATTAATACATTTCCTGACCTTCCAGTCTGAGCTCGCTTACTGTATAAAATATCGTGGCAACTATTCACAGTTTCAGTTTGTATTTTGTATTGCTTTATCATCCCCATAGCCGATCTGGTTATAAAATACACACACACTCACACAGTCACCCCTCTGAGTTATATATTCTTGTATCATTTTCCCCCAGATTTGCCAGAACACCATCATGTTCGTGTTCTGAAGGTTAATTCCCAAAGTCAAGCAGACAGAAGCCAAGTGCTGCAAGGTTTCCCAAGATTAGGACCGATTTCCTCCGTAGAAATAAATGATTCCTGCCATGTGCAGTGATTTTGTGCAGCTCTACTCACGGCTGAGTGAGTGCATCAATACTGTAGCCCTTACATGCTGTACATACTGATGACACTGTGTTAACTTGATTGACTGAGCTGTATACGGGAGAAGATGCACCTGCAAGAGATGTACAGACACACATTTTTAGTCTGGGTTTGAAACATTTATGTTATTTTTCTTGGAAGTCTTAGTCTCAAATTCTATGGGTTCTCATGTTTCTGCTGCTAAGGTACAGAAAACAGTTTATGTATGCTTCTTTGTTGTCAAAATTGTTCTGGAAAATGATTTAAAGGTGCTCCTTCCTTATCTTTAAAGCCAGAAGCCTGTTTTCCATATAATATAAATATAATGTTTAAGAAAATAGGATAAAATAGGGAAGTCTGAAGCCTGGCAAACTTGCAGCTAGATAAATAACGTTATCTTAAGAGGTTTCAATTGAATGATAAGGGAGTGTTTCATGTAATTCACTTGTAAGCAGCATTTTGTGTTACATTTTTCTGTTTTGTTGTTGTTCTTTGTAGGCTTTGAGACAGCAGCAGAAAAGAAGAAATGGAGTCTCAATGATGGTAAACAAGACTGTTCCTCGTGTTGTTTTGACACCATTAAAGGTGTCTGATGAGCAGTCGGATTCACCTTCAGGTAAATAGCTAAAGGTCTGTCTGTGACACCAATTTCCAGTCACAGAGCCCTCCCTCTGGGCAAGAGCTATAATACAAAATGTAGGATGGGTAAAGATAATGATTTGTATTCCCCATATGGTAGATTTTTGTTATATTTCTAAACCAATTTTGTTAATTCAAAGGAGGAGGAATGTACCTCTGTTATATTGAAAGGAAGGGAAACAGTATGGTAAAAAATAGCCGTTTTAAAATAATAAAAAATATTTTAGGATGCTAATTCCTAATGGAAGAACTCCATACTGGCATGAGGCTCATAAGGGGGCAAAATAAATGATCATCACAACTCCTCTGAGAGTATGAATTACTCTCTCTTAGTTCCATCTTGCAATACGAGTTTTCTTTTTGTAAGAATGTGTGTTCTGGCACCCTTCTAATCATCGCAGTGCAACCCTGACCTTTAGTTTTGGCTGTTACATGCTTCATTGTGAATGGATTGTATAGAGATATGTATCAGTTTTTATTGTAGATTTCCCCCCGATATGGGAGAAAATTAACTTTACAAAGGGCAGATTTTTCCTTCTTCCATTTACTTCTTTATCCCCCTTCTAATAGCAGCATTATGATTTTTAAAGGTGTCCCTCAACTATGAGAGAAGAGGATTATTTATAGTGGATTAGCAAACATCTTTATTGACTGCTACATTCAAGAAACTTGTTTTCACCACTTAATGGATTTATGAGCTTTTGCTTCATTGCTTCTAGTGACAGGGAATCAAATTGTCAAGCAGAAAACATTACCTTTAAATAGAGTAGCAGATGAAGATGTCATTCTTAGTTCCCTCCCCCCTAAATACTAGCTTTGTTTTGTTTTTCCCTAGTGGGGAAGCACTTCAGTATAATGTTTGTTTTTTAAAGGGTCTGAATCTAAAAATGGTGAAGCAGACAGTTCTGATAAAGAAATGAAACATGGGCAAAAATCTCCAACTGGAAAACAAATGAGCCAGCACTTAAAGAGATTAAAAAAATCTGGTTTAGGTGAGTAGGTCTCTAAAATGTCTTATTTGTCACTTCATTACTTTAGGTTGTAGAAAATATATGTACTGTACACTCACTGTAGAAAGTTTGATGTTGTCTCTCTGATGTTTGGATATTCTCAATGCAGGCATGCCTTTCTTGGCTGTTTCATCATTCCTCTGAACTCTACAGGAGTGACCTCTTATTGGGACCTTTCCCCCATCATGCCTTTCTGCAGTTGACCTTTTCAATCTGATAGACTCAATCTGTCCTAAATTGGCCATTTTGTAGCCAGCTGTTTCTTCCTTCATCTTCTTATAACAGGGGGATATTATTTCTTCCTGTTATGTTATTCCTAAATAGAATAACATTGTTACATATATCTTTTGGTGTACTGCGTCTGTTTCCTTATGTTGGTTTTCCTTTTTATTCTATACCAAGACCTGAGGCTGCACTTTTAACACTTGTTTCTAAAGCAATACATTATTCTGTGCTGGTTGTTAGGCTTCTAAACACCATGTTGGATTTTTTTCTCTTCTCTTTTTGCTCATTTATATGCAAATACTTATCCTAGATGGCAACATGTCTCAATAAACCATTTGAAAAGATTTTCTGTTTTGTGGTGGGATATGATTCTCTGCTCTCTTAAGAAGTAATGTGTTTCTGCCCACATTCTGGACCCATTCATTAATTTTAATTTGTTTACAAAATGAAGTTCAGTATGTACTCTTTTGAAATATGATACCCATATAACAGTTTCTTAATCTTCTCAGGGCAAATGATCACATTCAACAGTCCACTGAATCTTTTTACTTCAGTAGTGATCTGTTAATGGAGTGCCTCATCTTAGAGAAGCTCTTCACAAGAGATTATTTATCTTCTTTAAAAAAACACAATTTCTGGCACTAACATTTACCTTTTTTGCAAGTCAGTTCTTAATTATACACTGAAGACATCTTCCTTTTGCCTAAGAAACAGATGTTTTGCTTGGTAATTAAACCTGGTGTCAAATATTCTTAAACTATCATTCATTAAAGAACCAAATGTTCATTCTGATAATATTGGATCATTATAAAGACTGCAACAAAAGTCTTTATACCCCTAATCAATATTTCGGAAATGGCTGATTTACTGTTAAGCTGAATTAATGTTGTTTTTAACTGCAAGTCTCAGGAAGGTCTCTAAATAAAAATAATCTTTTACGATTCAGTTGTACTACATCTTTCCATTTTTTCAGTTCTGGATTGGCTACTTGTATGCTGTCCTAATTTTAATATGAATTTAATCTTCATCAAAACTGGTATTTATCACTTTAAAACCTTTGTCTTTTGGGAGGCCATAATGAGGATTTTACAGATGTAGTTGAATTAATTTTTTTATCATATTAACCTGCCGTTTTTAAAAAGTAGGAAATTATATTTGAGAAGCCACAAGGTTCTTCCTTATTAAAAATAGGAAATATGCAAAAGAAGATTTTATTAGCTAGATATTCTTTACACCATCTATAAGTATTGTTGATGTGCATTTGCATGAATTCTTTAATGTCCATGTCTATAAAAGACTAATTTTCACTTCTCAGACTGAGAAGGCTATAAATGTTACTTGGTGTTCTTTTAATGAAATCAACAAGTTGACTTTCCAGGAGTTTGGTAAAATCTAATCAGAGAACCTATTATTTTTTAAGCTGCTTTTTAAAAAACAAAACCCTAAACTGAAAATCTAGAATAGTTGGCTTTGGAGATCTGTCCTCATTATGAATGCAGTTTGTAGTCTTCTGAATATCTTTCATCTTACTAATGTTGCTAAGGCATTGTTTGTTTATTTTTTGTCTTACTTGCATCATCCTATGCCATTTGACAGAATCTTCAACAGTTGTGCTGTGCTATTTTAAACATAGCTCTCAGCTGATAAAAAAAATAATAATTGAACTTATGTCTCTGCACTGCAAGTTACTTAATAGTATTCTTCTTCATATGGCCATGGTATGCATTGCTTAAAGCTTGAATCCAAAGAGGCCCGTGTGCTCTGGCAAACTTCCATGCTTGCCAGAGTTTTGTTTCCATTTTCCATGCTAATACCAGTTCCTTATTACTCACAGAATGCTGCTCTGAAAGGTTCTTCTAGGAAATTATACTGTAATCAATGCATGCCTGAACAAATCTCCATATGCATGCAGTAAGACTATGCATGGTCCTTTAGATCCAAGCCAGTGTCTTATTTCAGGTGGTCTTCTAGTGCTCCTTTAGTGAAAGAACATCCTCTTGTATGTCTAAGAGTTTATTCTGGAGCAACAGGACTAGAGTTGGGGTGCATATATACATTTTTTGTGTGTTCAAATTCCATTCCTTGTGAGAGTTATGTGTATATGTGGAAGCAATGAACCTGTATTTTAAATGGGAAAATTTTGGTTTCTGATATCTATTGTAGATTTAGGCTGCGGTCACACACACAAAATAATCCACTTTCAATGCACTTTCCAGCTGGATTTTTACTGTGTGAACTGGCAAAATCCAATTCGAAAGTGCATTGAAAGTGGAGTGAAAGTGGATTATTTCGTGTGTGTGACTGCAGCCTTAGTACACTTTTGGAAGAACCTTGTGTGTTCAGCACAAGTACAAGGTCCAGGTTCTAGAAAATTTTAGCTTTCATTTAGGAAGAAGTGAATTCCTGTCCCATACAGCCAAAAAGACAGGCTTGAAAGTGTGTGTTGGTTAATGCTTGATGAAACCGTAGGGCCCAGAGATAGTTCTAAATTGGATTTAGTGGCTGAGGGTCTGTCTTAATGCCCAGTGTACTCACTGCCTTTCTCAGTAACTATTAGAACCAAAACAAATTATGGGAAAAGAAACCATCATCGGTAGACATTTACACATTTGATTATGCTAGTAAAGGTCTTTTTTTCTTTAAACTCCTCACTGTTAGAGTTGCATAAACAGGAATCATGTCAGCAAAGGTCAATTTTTGAACCTGAAGAATATGCAAGAAACAGTGGTTCAAATAAGACTCAAGGAAATGACAGCCGCTATATATTTTCATGTTTGCTATAATACGTGATATCAGAGGAGGGAAATTTGCATTCTTTCAGCCCAAATCAAATCAGTGCAGCCAAACTATGTACCAGTGTAGCTTTATCAATTCATAGGTACTTTCAGTGCAGGGAATATAGGTAAGATGAATGAGGGAGTTGCCTAAAATACATGTTGCTTTATGGTGAACAATTAGTGCAAACAAGGCTATTTTAAAAACAAATTAATAAGTTTACAATTAGATTTTATTATGGGTTTGATTTTATACAGCAAAAGTAGAAACAAAAAGTTTGCATTATATAATGCACTAATTTCTTGAATGCAATTAGAAAAATGCAATTCAATTCAACCAGAATTTATTCTGTTTATTTGCACTAAAATTTGTTCAGCAGCTGATGTTTATAAATAATGGCCTCACGATATTTTAAGAGAGTGGAAAGAGTCTGATTCATTGTAGTTTGCTGTTTCTTATTTGAATGAAATCTGACCATATTACTTTTATAGGAATCGTAGGGAGATTGAGGTTGTAAAAATATATCAGGGAACACTCTTGGAAAAGGCTATGTTCTTTTCCATTGCATTGAAGTGTACCTTGCTACATGGAATATGAATGGGTTTTTGGAAGAGAGTTGCTCTAGTGTTTGTGGTGAAGTTGAATTTGTTTGATTTGTTTAATCCAGGACATTTGAAATGGACCAAAGCCGAGGATATTGACATAGAAACACCAGGATCTATTCTTGTGAACACTAACCTGAGGGCTTTAATAAACAAACACACCTTTCTTTCCTTACCTCAGCATTTCCAACAATACCTCCTGCTTCTGCTTCCAGAAGTGGATAGACAGGTATGTACAGTAATTGCTTCTATAATAATTCTTTACTAATTATGATTCTGTTCTACAGTCTAATTTGGTACATACTGTTGTGAGTCATTCACACAAGAAAATGCTGTTTGATTTTGTGCATAACTTACAGAATACATTGTCAGAAGATGTTATATTGGGTACTAGTAGAGTAGTAAGCTTAAAAAAAAGGAATTAGAAACATTTACATGTGTGCGCAGATTATGTATTGCTGTGGTGCTTTTTATAGTCTATTTCTATAAGCACAAGTGCACTTCCACTGGGGGATTTTTATCATTTCTCCTCCTCTGCAGAGCCCCTATCACACTCAGAGTTGTTCCTAGTGGTTCTTTGGGGAGGACAGCATTTTATTAAGTGCAGGGGACTACAGCAGGAGGAGAGGTGGTTGGATCCAAATCCATAGCAGCAGCACCTGAGATGCTTTTATGTTGGGTCATTATATAGCGCTGTGCTGATTTATAATTTAAACGTGTGCCCCAATGTAAATGGGGGTGATCACACAGGTCCTTACCATATAATCAGGATTTGGATGTTAAAGATTGTTTTATAAGAGAGAACTTTATTGAAAAAAGCTGCACAAAAATCAAAAGCTTTTCTCTGCAGTTAATCAATGTTTTGGGCACTAGTTACAGTTCACACATAGTGGCATAAAAACCTGTGGTGGTGGAAAGTGCCATCGAGTCACATCTGATTTACGGTGGTGACCCTGTTGGGTTTTCAAAGCAAGAGGCGTTCTGAGGTGGTTTGCCGCTGCCTGTCTCTGCATAGCGAGTCTGGACTTCCTTGGTGGTCTCCCATCCAAGTATTGACCATGGCAGACTCTGCTTAGCGTCTGAGATCTGGCAAGATCAGGGTACATAAAAGCCTACAAAGGCTGATTTTGAAAGCTTCAGGGAACTGTGCAGTCCCTAAGCTGGCACACAGAGCACAAGTCGGGAAAGGAGCTCTGCAGTCTCTGAACTTATCTGACCAAGCTATGGGAAGCTCTACAACTCGCCTGAATTTTATGTACACAGCAAGCATATATGGTAGCTAACAAGCTTGCCATGCCTACATTCACATGGGTGAAACTGTACAGTTGCAAGAGTCATGCAGTTAGCCCTGGATGTATGGTGGTGGGCTTCCATATATTATAGAAGCAATATGGGACGAACTTAGAAAAAGCAGCTTTTATGTCATTGCTGTAACATTTAAAGGGTGGGGAACAATGTTCCTTCTAAGCTGTGGAGTCTTGTGAGCAAGAATTCTTTTTTGTGAGCTACTGGCATTAAAGTTGTGAGCAAGCAATTTGACTACTGCATAAATTAGTTTGATCTGGAGCCATCCTTCCTGAGCTAGGACAAAAATGTGTGAGCCGGGGGCTAAAAAACTGTGAGCTAGCTCACACTAACTCAGCTTAGAGGGAACACTGGTGGGGAAATCCCATTCCCTTGATAGCTTCCACTTCTCCCCCCGATGACCAATTCTGCCTCTTCTGTTCTGCAACCCTTAGAATGGCAGCTGAGATCTTGCAACATAGCATTGTGAGATCTCTTTTTTCTTTACCTTTCTGGGTCTTCAAACCACCCTAACAATTTATTTTTTACATTTTAGAGTTTTCTATAAACATGGAGGCTGCCCTAGCTTTTTAGAAAAATGCTCCCATCTGTACATAGCCCTATTGCGTGACATTTTTTGATCCACTCTCTTGGTCTATACTCAGAATTAGATATAAATATATTGTAATTCTTCTTCTGGGTCTTTTTACTTCTTTGTCTTGTATGAAATGTATAATGTTCCTCTGGTTTCAGACTCCCTGCTCTTTCAGGCTCTGTTCTAGATTTTGAGGAAGTTACAGAAATAATTAAAATGCATATTTTCTAGGTTTTTTTTTAAGAGAGGGGTAGGAAAGCTCCCTTTCTTTCAACTTCTTGGAAGTGAGTGAGCTTCTTACAAGGATAGGTGTACACAACTGAGCCCTGTCCTAGTGTACTTTTGTGTATTATTTGGAAATTACCATGCCTAGAAAGCTACAGAATCATGAAATACCCAGCAGAGGGCCAAGCAGCAACCCAGTGAGACTGCCCGCTCCATTCTTGAAATATATGTTAGTTCCAATCAACTGAATGGAAGTGTGGCGTGTTCCCCTGAAATGAAAGGCTCATCTAGATAAACTGGCTGCTGAGCAAGCTCTGCAGGAGGAGGATCAAGAATACCAGTGCTATTTGAATGGTAAGGTTTTTATACCCATCATAACCCACTTGAGCATTCATTCTTTTCTGTCTGTGTCCTGCCACCTGCCAATGCAGCCTTCCTCCTTTTAGATTTGGGTGACCTATTGGCCTCAACATCAGGAGTTAAGGACATTCCCTATCATGACTGATCTCGAGTGCCATGTGCCAACCCTCCAGCCTTTCTCACATGTATTTCAAGGAATTGATTTATTTCAAATATTCTCACTCCACCTTCTCTTTTTGCTCTGGAACTTGACGCAGAGTACATGGTGTTGGAATTACAAAACAGGATAAAACAATTTAATCAAAAATCATAAAAGCACCAATATCACCAATATTAAAAACCATAAAAATCCTGCAGATTACTTTTAAATTGCAAAATGTTGATAAAAGTAGCAAAGTCAGTGGGTTGTATCCAGCCTCTGTTTTCTGCAGCTGGAAGAGTAGGAGAGGTGATAAATCATTGAAATAAATCAGGTAGAACCGTATAGCTCCCCCTCCCAAGAGTGCAAAGCTTTCCAGGGTGGAAGTGTCATGAAAGCTTGAGGTGGGCATAATCTGTCTGGGATCCTCTAGCAGTAAAGCAGAGCTTTTGAAAGCTTATTTTAGGAAAGAGAAGACAAGGTACAAAGTCCAATCTCATACTTTTTAACCAAAACTGCTTCTTTCTCTTGTGCAATATGCAAGTGACAGGGTTTCTGAAAGCGCTTGATCTACTACATGACTGCAAATCAATATGAGTAACTAAGATACATTTTCTGTTCCTAACTCTTTTCAAGAAGCAGTCAACCTTCCATTAGAAACAAAAAAATGGAGTAGCAACCTCTTAAGTGCTTTTATGCCTAGCTAATATCCAGAGTTAATTTTTATGTCCAATGTAAGTTATAAATCATTCAGTTGCCACAGTGTAATGTAAAAATTATTTAAGATGTTGGCTGTGATCCAGAATACACAAGAGGACATTTTCTTTATTTTTGGTACTGAAAGTTCCTCCACTGCCTGTTTCATCAAGCACACTGATTTTCTACAAAACTGGTGGATCTCTAGTTTGTATTTGTCTAGTTTGTAGCTATTATATTTAAGAAATCTTTTGTGACCCTGTTACTTTTTGTTTCTCATGGGAAGGGTGCTTGCGCTTACATGTGCGGATTCATAAAGTTGGCTAATTACTTATTCTCTAATCTTCAACACTTTGGAGTATGTTTACTCAGCCTCTGTGCCTCCACACACTGTTGAATGTTGCACTATTGCTGCATTATCGCAGTCATTCGCAACTGGATTTTCTTGTATGGACAAGACAATCCAGGAGGCAATGATTTCTGTAGCACAACAAAAGCACAATGTCTAACGATGTGTGGTTGCAGCCCTTGTTGCAATAAGTTGTCATCAAACTTTTTCCAGGGGGAAGATCTCATTGACAAAGCCCATATGTTCCATGCAAAAGGTCCCAAATTTAGTCACTAGCATTTCCAGTTAAAGGGATCTGAAATAGCATAGCTGGGAAGCAACTCTTTGAGACCCACTAGTCAGTCAGAATAGACAGTAGTAGCCTACATGAAATAACCCAGTACAATAGCTATATATGGTAGCTGTATGCAATATTAAGTCATCTTGATATATGTTTATTTATCCTCATTTATCTTTCAGTCACCTCAACCCTTGAAAGTCAGCAGTCTGAGCTAGTGTGCAACAATCAAATTATCAGGTGCTTAGCTGTGGCACAAGTCAACTTCAGTTTAATGGCAGCAGGCACAAGTTCATTGTTTTTAATCCTTTCAAGTCTGCTGTTCTTGATTTAAACAGTAGAGGAATCACCATCTCAGTAATTACCTCATCCTCTCTTTATGAACCTGCTGGGTTTGGTTGTGCATTTCTGGTTGTACATTTTGTAATTTAGTGTCTTATATCAATATGGCCACAGGAAAATGCAATTTTTGTTTTACTTAGCCTTAGTATATCTGCAACTTCATATATATCTGCATCTTTTAGCTTTTCTACTCTCCCTTCATTTTGCAATCAGTAAAGCCCACTATAGACATATCAACCATAAAAAAACTTTCCTAACTAGCTAATCTTTGAAGTGTGCGTCAAAGGTCTTAAGTCCCAAAACCAGCAAACTCCAGCAGACAATTCCATAACTTGGGGGCGGCAACTAAAAACACCCTTTTAAGGGAACCACCAACCTGATACAAGACGGAACTATCAAAAGTCTTATCTGCACTTACTGTTAAAATGAGGGAGGGTACATATGGGAGAAGATGCTTCCTCATGTGTCATGGACACAGACTGTAAATGGCCTTAAAGAGAAAGCAGCAGCAACTTGAATTCAGCTTGGAAATAAACTGGTAATCACTGGTGTTCATACAAAATCAGTAAAGATCTCTGCATCTAATTTGAAATCAGTTTGGCTGCTGCATTCTCAGCTTGTTTGGATCTTCTAAAACCAACAAGGGCAGTGCCAAACAGAGTACATTACAATAATGTTGGGAAATTACCAGGAAATGTACTACAGTGGTCTCTGCCAGAAAAAGATTCAGTTGGCTGGTTTTTCTTTTTTATCTCTGCAACCATTCATTCCTTTTGTCACATCAGCGTAGTGTGACCAGTATAATTCTTGAGGGGTAGTCATGTTAATCTCTTACAGCAAAAATAAGTGGGAGTTTTGCAGCACCTTAAGGACTAACAACATTTTATTCCAGCATACACTTTCCTAACCTTCCCACCACTTTTTCAGATGCAACAAGTGGATCCTCAGTAGGGTTCTGCGGGGGGGAAAGCAAATAGCATGGTAAAGGGGCTGTAAAATGCAGGAAGCTGCAAAAAGTAGAGCAGAGGGCAACTAGAGCAAGGGCTTGGAACACTTTTCCTGTGAGGAAAGGCTGAAGAGTCTGGCCCCGGTCACATGGCAAAGTTGCCGCGGGAGAGGCACAGAAGGTGGGCGGATTATCCGGGCGCGATCACACCCCAACATCTGGGAAGTGGAGCACACCCATGGCTTACCGCCGACAATGCGCATTTAAAAACTAGTACCTCCAAGGTACTAGTAAACGTTTGCCACGGACTGCCTCCAGACACCCGTGGTGTGATCGCGCCGGCGCACGGCATTCCCCTCCGGTCCCTCGTTTACCCACTGGTGCCGAGGGAAGGACCCGTGCTGTGCTGCCAGCACGTCTGATTGTGTAATCGCGGATCAAACTGCACCGGGGCAGTTACCCACGCCTCCCCCTGGCGATATCCGGCCCGTGTGCCCGGGGCCTCTATGACTTTTCAGTACAGAAAAAGGATAGCTGAAGGAGAACATGATAAAGGTTTATTAAAACATGCATGAGGTAGAAAAAGCAGATAGAACTTTTTCTCCCTCTCCCATAATACTAGAACTTGGGTGCATCCAATGAAGTTGACAAGAAATAGTTCAGCACAAACAAAAGGAAATACTTTTTTAACTTAGTGGGTCATTAAATTGTGGAATTCACTGTCAATGGCCATAGCGGTGGCCATGAGCTCAGATGGCTTTTAAGAAGGGGGTTAGACAAATTCATGAGGATAAGTCTGTTAATGACTACTACCCATGTTTAGTAAAGGGAACCTCTATATACAAAGGCAGCAAAACCAACCTCTGAATACTAGTGCTAGGAGGCAGCATCAGAGGAAGGCCTTGGCCTCCGTACCTGGTTTGTTGGCATCTCAGGGCAACTGAGTGACTGCTGTGTGAAACAGTTTGCTGGGCTGATCCACCAAGGCTCTTATGTTCTTCAGTACAGTGCAAGAGCAGCCCATTCTAACTTTTGGAAGAGTAATGTTAAATTGGGTTTTAAATTGTATATGATGTTTTTAATTGTATTATAGTATTGATGTTTTATTAGCAAGTTTTTCTTGCCTTGTAAGCCGCCCTGAGCCCCACGGGGAAGGGCGGGGTATAAATTTAATAATAAATAAATAAATAAATAAAATAAAATCTAATTGTATAAAATTTCAGATCACTAGCTATCCTAAGCTAGTGAGCATCTGGGTGGAGAGTGTTAGAATTTGCTATGATTTGGTAGTTTGATTCAGTAGGAATTCACATTCATTTAGAGGTGTCACTCTGTCCAAAGAAATGGGCTTTAGTCCATGAAAGCTTATAGTGGAATAAAATGTTGTTAGTCTTTAAGGTGCCACAGCACCATTTATTTTTGCGATGACTTATTGGTTCTACTAAGTAAGAAGTCTGTTAAGCACACCTCATTGAATGTTCAAAACATGGGATTGTAGTCTGACAGATTATATCCAAAGTTAAAACAGGAAAGAAAAGCATCTGCAGGAACACATTTCTTTTAATTTAGTAGCCTTTTTACAATTTTTACATTATTTTGAACCCCTAGAATGAGATGATAGGCAGGGAGTAGCTTAGACTATTGGATATATTTTACTTAATAGTAGAAAAATTGTAGCAGAGCTCCCCCAGATCTTTTCTTTATTTTTTTGGTTTGCAAGTCTTGCAAAGGTAATAAAAGTATACTCAGCCAAATGTCATATTTTGTAATAGCCATACTTTGTAGTACCCATTTTTGTAGATGACTAGAATCCCATTGGTCTCAACATAAGTTCAGCACTTTCTATTAAATTTAGAGAATCCATGTTGTAAGATGTATTGCAAGCTGCTGAGTTATGCCTTTGGTATGTTGAAGCTAAAGCTTTTCTATTGTGAAATAGCATAATGAAACCATGTAGAATTTATAACTGCCTAAGTTAATAGTAGAATCACTACTTACATTAATAAAATCATTATTTTAGAATATGTCTTCTACATATCAATTATATAGAGAGCGTGAGCAATAGCGTGTAGGAGAAAAAAGGTAGTATTGAAGAAGAGGGGTGTGTGTGCCTGTCAGGGAATAATGGATTTGGATGGTTGAGTGCTTCTTAATATATCAGCCATGTTGGAGATCATGAACACCTATAAAATAATGTGATTTTTTTTTCCTAAGGAGCATTCAGATATTAGTAGAATGTATATAGAATGTTGCCACATTTTATTAACATACTGATACTTCAGTGCACTCTAGAAACAAAGGAGTTAAATTAGGCATCAGTAGGAACTTAACTGATTGACTGCTGTTCTGTTTTATAATGTTTCATAAGACATTTTCATGGCTTATGAAATTAGCTACTGGGCTATGACAAATGTTTCTTTTTTGCCTTAAATAAAATAAAAAATAATTACTTTAATGCATCTAGTGTTAATTCTTCATAAAATAATTGCTTATATTTGGGAATTAACACCTCCATTGTGCTTAATCAGACAAAACTAGAATTCAATACCCAACAGAATAAAAAAACTAACCTTTCAAAAACGTTTGCTGTTCTGGCTCATTAAAGTATTGTCTCTGTTGGACAGCAGTTCTTGGAAGACCATAAAAATTAATAGTGTATTTAAAAAGTGCTTTATTAGCATGTTTTTCCAAATAGTAATTTAGCTTTAGTAGTTACTTGTGCTGTCTTATGGCCATGGACTACTTAAGTAAATACCATGAATTTTAAGTTTTTCCTGTCTTGTACTTTTTCATCTCAGGTAAAAAAAATGTGCCCTGCTCTATCTAAAACCAAAGGTTATCAACATTCTAACTTCTTTGAATTGAGAAGCTTTTTATCCCTATAGAAATCTTGTAGAGTGAGCAGTCAGCTGGTTTTCATTTGGCATATCTCTCTGTGATTTTTTTTCTTTTCCTCCCAGCACAAATTTTGGAAGAGTATTTTTTTTTTTACTCTATTTTCGTGAGCATGGTTGAAAAATGGGAAGGAAGCATTTGGCATTTCTTATAAAAGAAATCTGACATTTCTTATAAAATTGGCACATTGATATTTTGCTTTTTCTACTAAAGGAATTAGGGTGTGCGTTGAGCATAAACTGAACTGAAAAAATACCTGAAAAATGCCTTCTTGGTATTTTTCGGGTATTGTTTCAGCTGTATTCAGTTACCGTTATACCTGAGCTCAAAAAAAGTTGATTTTTTTTTTTTGCTTTTATTCGGGTGTATCAGCTATACTGCAAGCCAGCCCCAGTTGAGGGAGCACAGAGCTTCAAGCTGTGAGAGGATCAGCTGGAGTGGCAAGAGCTAACAGCCCTGTGCCGCCTTGGCTGGGGCTTGCTGGCTGCTCTTGCAGCTCATTCTAAACTGCAACTGCAAGAGGAGCCAGCCCAGGATCGGCCAGGGCAGAGGCAGCTGACAGCTCCGCACCACCTCAGCTTGGGCTGGCTGGCTCCTCTTCCAGCTCGGTTTAAACCTGGGCTGGCAAATTCACCTGGAAGGTGTTTAAAGGACTGTGGGCCCTTTAAGCACCTTCGGAGTTCTCCAAGCCATGGAATTGTGCGGCTTTAAATGGACCGTGGAGTTGTGTGGTTTAGAGAAGGCATTTAAAGGGACTGCAATCTCTTTAAATTTTTCCCCCCTCCATTGGTTTCAGTGGAGGATGGGGCACCTTCTTTGGGGACCCTTAGAGTTAGATCCCCAGTCCAATCATTTTGAGACTTGGGAGGGGTGAGGAGAGGCATCAGCAGCTGTGCTGCAAATTTGGTGCCTCTACCTCAACAAACAGTGCCCCCCGAGCCCCAGATACCCCCAGATCAATTATCCATTATACCCTATGGGGACCATTGACCATGGGGACCATATACCCTTAGGGTATAATGGAGCTAAAATTCAGGTTTCCCGAATATTTCCCAAATCTAAATTCCATACTGGTATTGGGATTTGGGAATATTGGGAAATACCATTTTTTTCAGGTTCAATATACCTGAACCCGAAAAATACCTAGTAGTTTGTTTTTTGTTTTTTTGCACAGCCCTATAAAGGAATACTATATTCTGTAGCAGTTCATGGTTTCTCTCAGATGGAGTTCTTACTGCTCTTCTCATTCTTTGGATGCTAGCCTTCATGATGGAGTTTTTTTCCATCCTGCTCAGTGTAAGAAAAAAAATCAGACTGACACCATCCAAACAGGTGATAGACCAAGAAAGGAAGAAGTGGACATTGCTTAATAGTGCTTATACCAGAATCATGGGCACTGTTTAGTAGTAAATAAGGACTCATTATTATTATTCTTGGCTCACTGACTGCTCTAAGCCATCATCACTTACTGTGTTTCTTTGCCAGAATCGAGGTTTATAAAGTCATTCCATTACAGTTTGTCAAGTCCTGGATGCAGTCACTCCCACAACACTCTTGTAGCAGCAAGATATGTTTATTGAGAAGTAGAGGTAGAGAGATTCCAAGCATAGACAGATTCTGTGTCGGAACTGGTCTCCGGAAGCCAGTTCTGACCCTATACTACAAACCATCCTCCTTATGCCAACCACCCAATCAGTATTCTCATTCAGCCCAAGCCTGACATCCTTAATGTCTTTTTGTGTCTCAAGAACAACGCAATGTTGATCACGGGATGGAGTAGAAAAACAATACGTTCATAGTGTTGCATTGCTTTCCTGGCCTGGGATTTTATCCCAAGCGACACTTTGTGTTAATTTCTTTTATTTTAGTGTTTCGTGTTTAAGAGTTCTCAACTATATATAACATTTATAAATCATTTTTCTAATACTTACTGGTTGTTAAAATACTTTCACAGAAACTTCTGCGCCTTGTATAATGGATGAGACATACTTTTATTAGATAACATTTAAATGTTCTGAATGCATCTAACATTATGTGTCTGTGACTTTCTCTCACTTTTTGCTTACTTTTTTGCTAGCTTCTAATGTTAAAGAGGTGCTAGATCACATACACTGAATTAGAATTTGATTATCATAAATAATGTAGGTACATGGATGCTGGATTAGGCCACTTGCATTTAATATAACTACAATAAAAATGCAATTTATATATCAGGAGATTATACCCTTTGTTATTCCCACTTCATTTTCTTCCCTGTTTCACATAACTGAAGCTCTATTCTTATGTATTCTTAGTTGAAGCAGTTTCTGACAGTTTCTTCTGCTACCACTGGCTTATTTTCTAGATGGGAAGTGATGGAGTTTTGCGCCTCAGTAGTTCTGCTCTAAATAATGAATTCTTTGCATACGCAGCACAAGGGTGGAAACAACGATTGGCAGAAGGTAATTTTCTACTTGTTATTAAATTTACCAAATACTTATGATTTTTTTTCCCTTGAAAAGATGCCTTCTTGTGTCATGGTCAGGAATACACACAGTTTTGGGGGGTATTTTTGCATTTTGTGTGTGTGTGGTGCATGTGCACGTGCCTGGAAGTCGTGGCAGCCTCTGGCAACTCCTACTAGGGCATGGAGGATGTTCAGAGAAGTGGCTTCGCAGGGTGATTTCCCACAAGCGCTGCTTCGCGCTCACTCTTCTCTTTGGCCCAATGGTACATGTCAATTTTACACAAGCTGCTGCGCGACCGCATTTTGCCCCGCAGCTTCGGGCGATTTTCCCCGCGTCTACTCAATCCTGTTTTTTGAGGATTGAGTAGATGCGGGGGAAATCGCACGAATCCTGGACCAGAGAATACACACATTATTTATGTATTTATTTATTTATTTATTACTAACTTATTTTTATTTCTATCCCACCGTTCCCACAAGTGGGCTCAGGTTGGGTTACAAAGTCACATAAAAATTGTGACTAACAGAACATTAAATAGAAATTTAAGAATAAAATTGAGATCAACTATACAGCCAACCAGAGCAAGCCTGTCTTGATAGTACAGCTTGGATGGAAATATTTCAGAGTAGCACCACTGGATAGTTCACTGGATTAAAATCAGTGCTGCCAGTAAGGGAGACCAAGGTGGATATCCGATGCCTCACCCGAAAGCTTGGTGGAACAGCTCCATTTTACAGATCCCACAGGGCCCAGATCTCAAGGAAGCTTGTTCCACCAGGCACCGGCCATGGCTGAAAAAGCCCTGGCCTGATTGAGGCCAATCGGACATCCTTTGGGCCGGGGATAGTGTAAGGATGTTGATCGCTGGATCATAAAGCTCTGCGGGGCACATATGAGGAGAGGCGGTCCCGAGGATATGTGGATCCGTAGCCATATAGGACTTTGAAGGTTAACACCAGAAACTTGAACTGGACTTGGTACTGTATTGGCAGCCAGTGCAGTGCAGTTTGCAGAGATGATCAAGTGATGTGGTCTAAAAATTACATACCTGTATTTACCTTCAAATTGATTTAAGCATACATATGCCCAATGATGGGAATTTGTTTGAACAGTTGTATTTAAAAAATGAAGAAGCATTTCCATCCCATGTCAACTACGGAAACCTAAACACATATGATGGGCAGAGCATTCCTATGTTGTGCCTGCGCTGCAGTGGCTGGCCGTGACACAGTTACAGTGCCACTAGTCACTTTGCTAAAAGAAAATAGTTATGTGGCAGCTGAATGGGAAAGGTGCCCCAACAACGTTGCTGGACGCTGCCACAGCACCACCTCTGAAGATTCCACCACAGCGTTCCATTCTAGCATTGTTGCAGGGCGGTGGCAGTGTAATAGACAGGGCAGGCAGGACCAATGGGAGTTGTGAGTCAGGGAAGCTGAGCCAAGTGTACATCACTGACAGAGGGTGGGGAGTGGCGGGCCACAGGAGCAATGCTCCTCCCTGAACCCCTAGCCTTGGAGCTTGGCTGCCTTGGTCTCCCTCCCCATCACTCAGCTCCATTTCCTCCTTGCTAGACATATGGGGGTGGGGTCCTAGATTAGAAGTCCCAGGGGTGACATAGGAGCTCCACGGCTGTGGTGATGGGGGCATGATGATGGTGGGATCGCCCTCCTCTGTGGGGGCAGAGATCAGTACCCGGTTGCTCTGGCTGCTACTGCATCCTTGGCCCTCCTAGCCAACCTTGGAGGAGAGGCCCACGGCAGTATCCCCACCCTGCAAGTCGTGTGCAGGGTTGGAGGAACATCGGTCAGGACAATGGGGGGCAGTTGGAGGTAGCAGGACCTGGTCCCCACAGCTGGGGCCAGGTGGTAGCAGCAACCATGACACTCACCACACAGGACCTCAACACCGCAGCCACCCACCACCCACCCTCCTCCATTGCCTGCTCATAAGGAACAACTTTGCCCATGAGGGCTCAGACATGCTTTCAAGCAGGACTGAAGGAATCATTCCAGTGCTTCAGAGTGGACATCTCAGTCCTGACAGCATGTCCCAGGGCAGACACCGATTCTGCGGCCATACACCAGAAGGCACACTGGTGGGAGGTGGTAGAGCTGTTCCTGGTGCTGGCAAGGGCAAAACTCGCTTGTTCCACCACTAACTTGTACAGAAGTGCCTTCTCAGCCTTAGTCCAGTTTGACTAGTGATGGCCATCCCTACCACCAGGTGTTGAAGTGGCCATGCCATCCATGCATAGGGGAATATGGAAGTGGACTGTCCTACCATGGGAAGATGCTGATTCTCTTGCCCTGCCCTCATGCTCCCACCATGACCATCATTCACCAGGAGGTGGCTGCAGGCAGAGGGCAACAATCTGCTTATGGAGGAGGAGGCTGCCATGCGGGGGGGGGGGAGGATGCCAGCCACATGAATGACTGTGGTTCTTGCTGCCCTCCCCCTTTGTGAACACTTTCCCCTTTTCCCACAGGGCCAGGCCAGGCAGGAAGGTGTCCCCTCCTGCCCTTACCACTCACGCTTGGGGTGCACCACATTCACTTGCTGCTGGTGCCCTGCATCTGGGTGGCACAGTGATAGTGGAGGAGGTGCCATGCCCACCAGCATCAAGCTCTCATAAGCACTTTCTGTCTTTCGGACAACACCTGCCTCAATTGTTTTTGCCTAGACAGAGCCACCATCCAGGTTTTGTGTGAGGAGCTCAGATCAGCCATCCAGGGCCAAGTGCCAAGCTCCCACTCCCTGTGCGATCCCCATCTTGCAGAAGATGCTGCTTTCCCTGAGGTTCCTGGCTGTCGGATCCTTCCAGGCGATTTTTGCAGAGGTGCTCGAGGTGTCACAGTCCTCAGCTAGCCAATGCCCACACAGTTTCCGAATGCTATGCTGGCACACTTCCAGGAGCATGTGTGCTTCCCCACAGAGGAGGGTGACCTTGCACCCATCAGGGCAGGGTTTGCATCATTCAGAGGCTTTCCCGATGTACAGGGGGCCATTAACTGTGCCCACGTAGTCCTCATTTGCCCCCTGGGAGGAGCCGCAAGTAATTGCCACCACTTTTACAGCCTGAATGTTCAGGCCTTCTGTGACCACCAGAGCATATTTACAGACTTCTTGGTCAGGTTTTTAGGCAGCGTCCATAATGCCCAGATCTTTGCTGCATCCGGCATCAGTTGCCTGTTGGCCGCCTGCCTGGAGGGCAAAGGATAGTTCCTGGGTTAGTATGGTGGGCAAGGCTGGGTGGAGATACAGCAGAGGACACCACCACTGATGCCTCACATGCCATTCCCTCAAGGTGACTTAGGGTACCCTTTGCTGCCATATTTGCTGATGCTGTATCTTGAAGATGACCCGCCAGACTGTGCAGCCTACAACTAAGTTCACCGACAAACTTGCATGGCCATCAAGCAGGCACTTGGCCAGTTGAAGATGCAATTCTGATGTCTCCACCACATGGGGCTGCAGAGCTATGCAGCCTCTGGCAGTGGCACAGCTGTTTGCAGTTTGCACAGCATTGCTATGCGGCAGTGCCTCCCACCTCCTGTTGGTGGGGCCGATGTGGAGGGTCCGTGGGCCAGGGGTATGGGACCCCGAGCTGTCACTGGGTGCTTTTGCGAGGCAAGGCCTTGGGGGCCATCTTGAGCAGGAGCGTGTATGAGCACACCATGCTGACAGTTGTGGGGCCTCTCCTCCCCTCAGCCTTGGTGGGAACTGATAGACCTGCTGATGGCCCGCCCATGATGCCTGAACCCATGGTAGCATCTCCAGCCCCATATGGGCTTCCCTAGCCAAAACAAGGGCTGGACACCCCCCCCCCCTTTGACTGTTATTGGAACTAACAGGGTGGTCTACTTGACAGTACAGATCGGACACAGCAATGCCCCTGGGTGCACCTGGCCAGGTACAGGGCTTGATCAAGACTGTGGAACGTGTGTCTGTGGCCCAGCTTCCAGAGCCATGGTGGCCTCTGGCATCCAGAGGGGTTGGTGAGGTTGCTGCCATGGGGACTGCATACACCTGGGACCAGGAAGTGGGCAGTCCTGTTAGCCATTCCGTTTTTCACATTGCTTAGGATCCTCTGAAAAGAGGAAGTGATTACAGTGTCTACAGAGCTAGGAATTTCCTCCAGATAATACAGTTAAGCCATGCATCAGTTGCACCTCTGGCTGAATGGTTGAGGTGTAACTTCTGCATGCATAATGGAGAAAGATAGGGGTTGTGAATGGAACTGCACATTCATGCAGTTGACCAATTCCTCCACAGTTCTGGCCCCCTGCATCCACCCCACGATGGGCAGATGCTCATAGCTCTGTGGGCACTGGACCCCGGGATGCTAGTACTTTTCTGGAACCTGTCTCCCAGTGAGCAGCAACAGCATTCAACTTTATTAAAGGGATCCAGGGACAATGGAGTGGTTCTGGTGGGATCATGACCCCTGTGGCCAGTAGCTTGCTTGGTCCTTTACCACTGGGGCACCTCCTCGATGGCAGGGGGGAGCGAACAGCCAGGATGTTGAATGTGTCTGGACATTTAAAAGGGGCAGCTTCTGCTGTGGTGTGAGTGCTTGATGGTGTTTCAGCTGCACAGTTGGAGTGTCACCTCTCATAAGAACATAAGAGAAGCCAGTGTTGGATCAGGCCAATGGCCCATCCAGTCCAACACTCTGTCACACAGTGGCCAAAAATACCAGGTGCCATCAGGAGGCCTATCAGTGGGTCCAGAACACTAAAAGCTCTCCCACTGTTCCCCCCCCCAAAAAGTACCAAGAATACAGTGTATCACTAGCCCCAGACTGAGAGTTCCTATCTATACCTTGTGGCTAATAGCCACTGATGGACCTCTGCTCCATACGTTTATCTAATTCCCTCTTAAAGCTGTCCATGCTTGTAGCCGCCGCCAGCTCCTGTGGCAGTGAATTCCATTTGTTAATCAGTCTTTGGGTGAAGAAGTACTTCCTTTTATCCATTCTAACCCGACCGCTCAGCAATTTCATTGAGTGCCCACGAATTCTTGTATTGTGAGAAAGGCAGAAAAGTACTTTTTTCTCTACCTTCTCTATCCCATGCATAATCTTATAAACCTTGATCATGTCACCCCTCAGCCGTCGTTTCTCCAAGCTAAAGAACCCCAAGCACTTTAACCTTTCTTCATAGGGAAAGTGTTCCAACCCTTTTATCATTCTAGTTGCCCTTTTCTGTGCTTTTTCCAAAGCTGTAATATCGTTTCAGTTCCCTAATAATCCCCAGCATAGTGTTGGCCTTTTTTATTGCAGCTGCACAGTGTCTCGACATTTTCAGTGAGTTATTTACTACGACTCCAAGATCTCTCTCTTGGTCAGTCTCTGACAGTTCGGACCGCATCAATGTGTATTTATATTTAGGATTTTTTGCTCCAGTATGCACCACTTTGCACTTCGCCACATAGAATCCCATTTGCCACGTTGATGCCCACTCGCCCATCCTTTATCTCTTTGGAGTGCCTCACAATCCTCCTTGGTTTTCACAAACCTGAACAACTTTGTGTCACCCGCAAATTTAACTACTTCACGGCTTACTCCCAATTCCAAATTATTAATGAACAAGTCAAAAAGCGTCAGACCGAGTACTGATCCCTGTGGTACCCCACTGCTTACCACCCTCCACTGAGAAAATTGCCCGTTTATACTCACTCTCTGTTTCCTATTAATTAGCCAATTATTGATCCACAAGAGGACTTGTCCTTTTATCCCATGATTTTTGAGCTTAGTTAGGAGCCTTTGATGAGGAACTTTATCAAAAGCTTTCTGGAAGTGAAGATAAACAACATCTATTGGGTCCCCCTTGTCCACAAGATCTTCCCTTACAGAACCCATGCTGAGTGCCTCAATAGTTTTTGTTCATCAGTGTGCCTACTAATTCTTTCCTTAATAACAGTTTCCACCAACTTACCCAGTATTGACGTCAGACTGACTGGCCTGTAATTTCCCGGATCTCCTCTGGAACCCTTTTTAAAGATGGGAGTGACATTAGCTACCTTCCAGTCCTCAGGAATGGAGGCAGAATTTAAGGAAAGATTACACATTTTTGTCAGGAGATCCACAAGTTTACGTTTGAGTTCTTTCAGAACTCTTGGATGTATGCCATTCAGGCCTGGTGATTTATCATTTTTTTAAAACTTAATTTTATTTTCTATATAAGATAAACACAGAATAAACAAACAAACATATATACAAGAAAAGGGGGGGGCTTCTGTTTACAACATTACTTTGTCTGTTCAATTACCTCATACATTACCAAATTATATTTTTCAATTTTTTCCACCTTGTATTTTAAAATATATCAGTTTTTAAGTTGTCTATCAGTCGTAGGACCTCCTGTCTTGCCACCTCAATCTGACTCAGGTCTTTCAACACTCCTCCTGAAATCAGCGGTTTTGGAGTGGGCAAGCTCATCTTCCTCAGTGAAGACAGAGGCAAAAAATGCTTTCAGCTTCTCAGCCATTTCCCTATCATCCTTCAGTACTCCTTTTACTCCTTGGTCATCCAAGGGCCCCACTACCTCCCTGGCTGGTTTCCTGCTTCTAATGTATTTGAAGAAAGTTTTATTGTTGGTCTTTACATTTTTCGCTATATGCTCCTCATATTCCCTTTTTGCCTGCCTGATCACAGACTTGCATTTTATTTGCCACAGCCTGTGTTCCCTTTTATCAACCTCACTGAGACTCGCTTTCCACCACTTAAAGGAATTCTTCTTACCTTTTACAGCTTCCATTACTTTGTTTGTTAACCATGCAGGCTTTTTTCTATACCTATTTGTGCCTTTCCTAACCTGCGGAATATATATTTTTTTCTGAGCTTCTAGGATTGTAGTTTTAAATAGTCTCCAAGCTTCCCCAGTGATCCTTTCTACTTTTCCTTTCAGTTTCTTCCTCACATGTCCCCTCATATCAGAGAAGTTACCCCTTTTTAAGTTAAAAGTGGTTGTGCCAGTCTTTTTGGGCAGCTCCCTATTTATTCAAATTTTAAACTCAATAACATTATGGTCACTATTCCCAAGCGCTGCAATCACTTTTACGTCTCTCACCAGGTCTTGGGCGTTACTTAGGATTCTCCCCATTGGATTGGCATATGTGCATGGGCTATTGCCCCCCCCCCCCAGTCGGAATAACAAGACAGACAACAGTTTGGAAGTAAACAAGGGCCACTTTATTAACTATTTAACATAACATTGCGGCAAGGTACCAACTAAGCGAGCACGGAACAGGCAAGGCAGGTGTCACTCCCCTGACCAACCTCCTTGCCCTTTTCACGGGCAGGTCACCTAGCTCCGGTCTTGAGCCAGCGATCTGGATCGCGACTGGCAGCCCAGCAAAACTGGTTGCCACCTAGGAGCTCCTACCCCTGAAGCCTGACAACTTGCAGAGAGGAGCATACCCTAAGAGGTTCCCAGAGGTAATCACTATTCCCCACCCTAAAATCAGAAGGCAGTTCCTGATGACCCCCTGTTCCCTAATGGGAAAATGTCGTAAGGTGCTCATTGGTTCCGATTTCTTGCCCGCACAAACCTGCCAAGTGACCAGCCACCACAACCAGCTATTCAATCCACTGCTCTCAGTGCAAGATAGGCAAAAACACCTCCACCCTTTCAGCCAATCCTGGGTAGAAGCGAAAAAGTTCTATCTGGCCCCAATAGGTGGCCAGCAACAGCCTACACTAAGAACAGGGCAGAAGGGTGGGCGAGCACAAGTTCCAACTTGGGCAGGAGCAGAGCCCGGCCGTTTAACCAAGCCAGCTCCACCCCCTGCCCATGTCACGATGCTCTGCGTCGTGGTGACTGTTGCTGCCCAGTCTCCTCCAGGGTGGCAAAACATCCCCCGATGTCCAGCAGCGTTGCTGGGAGGCCGGGAGCTCCAAAACAGATGCAGGAGCAGCTGGCAATGTTCTGTCATGGCAGAATGAAGGGCCATTGACAGTCTCGCAGGGGCCTCCATGTGGTGAAAGGGGCACCCTGTCTGGCACTCTGATGCTGCAAGGAGGCCCCCTGGGTGGCAGTTACTGCACGCTTCTCACTTGAGTCGGTGTCTTGTCAGCACCTCCCTGTAATGGAAGAGGAACAGTTGTTTTGTTTTTTTATATGCCCCAATCGGTACATAAATTTTATTAGGTATTTTCAATAAGACAAAACAATACTTATCACATACAAAACATACATCACAAACACAAAATGTACATGGGGGTAATTTAACTAATACATAATCGATTTCTATGCCAATAATATCTAACTGCTATAACAACATGTGTAACAAAAACTAACAGTAATCTTCTAGTCAGTTTTGTAACTCTTGTACGCGTCTTGAATATCCAGTCTCTTATCATTAAACGTTATTGTAATTATTATACCACATATAGAATCTTGACCACGTGTTTTGAAAAGTGGATTCTGTCAGACCTTTCAAATGTAGAAGAGGAACAGTGTTAACACATTCATGGCCCAGTGCTCCTAGATGGGAAAGGGTGTGGCCATCATGTGGAATTGCCCAGCACATAGGTTGGTGATGTTTGCCAGCTGCCACAGGGTTTTGGCCAGACAGGGTGTTGCCACCTGGCTAGGCAAGCAGCCTTGTCAATGGCCATCAGTGGCCCCCCTTCCCCAGCAGCTGTCTTCAGTGGGCCCGACAGCATCCATGTGTATCTGGGGGCCTGCTGCTTGCCCCCGTGGTTGCTGGGTTTGGGAGAGGGAAACACTGTGTCCGATGCAGCTCAGTGCCACTATGGTAGGTCCAGAGGTGGTATGGGGGCAGGGGACTGGGAGACATCTATTCATATGCAGCTGCTCCTTGGGATCCTGGCAGAGGGCCTGATGTACCTGTGCGGGCCTAAATCTGGGAGAGGTCAGCCACAAAGTGTAGACTTTGTTCTCCCTGTGGTATATTCCACCCAGGTGCTCAGCCAGCAGTGCTAGGTACCCTGTCAGTGTTGTGCCTGCCACCGGGGTGCATGTGTGCTCACTCTAATCCACACAGCAGGGAGCTGTCAGACAGCATTCCGTGCACACACCCTGCTTCTGGAGTTTTGGGGTGACTTCCTGGAACCATTTGCAGGCCAGGGGCATGATTGGGTCCCGAGGAGGGGCACAACCAGAGTGGAGGAGTATACTGATTGGGCGTGCATTTAGTTGGTATCCTGAGCTGCTTGGGGTCCCATGGGCATGGCTGCAACTCTGGAAGGGGAGTGAATTTGAAGTTACCGTGGCTGTCAATGCTACAATGCCATTTTTGCCAGCACAACTTTGTGTTTGCTTGAGGATTGTCCCCACACTTTGGAAGCCACCTAACTGCTGCCATGTCCCCTGGAATGCACATATCTACACCGGTGGTGAGGTTTGTGCCATTGCTCTGCTGGTGTGCAGCTGCAGCGCTCCTGCACCAGTGGGACTCAGCAGCACAGTGTCCCTAGAGCCCTGCACCATCATAAACTGCCCTTACGCCAGCATAACTGTTAGTCGTTTGGGTCCCTATTCTGATTCAGCCCCCTTTCATTGTTCTATGAATACCACAAATATATATTTAGTAAATACTAAAAAAAACACCCATGAGTACAAATGAAATCTTGTTAATAGATGAGTTTTGCATGAAAATATCTTTTGAACCACTAATTACGTAAGATGAAAAATGCAACAATTATGTAAGATGAAAAATGCAACAATGTGTGAATGAATATGGACATGATATCTAATGGGCCACATGGGGAACTTCTGAGAATGAATGACCCCTTCCTAGTACAGCACAAAGACCTGAAGAATAAATTGCAGAAGATGCTCTAAATGTTTGGGAACGTTTGGATTGGTGTGCTAGAATCTTTGGAACTTGACCAATATGTGTATCCTTTGGCACAGCCATCCTAGTAATTATTTTAGCACCACCCCTGTTTGTTTCAGTGGTGCCTCTGTATATACTCCCACTCTAATCGCAACTGAAACTGTTGATGAATTAGATCCTTAGAAAATCCTTGGGTACCTGTATTCAATATCCAACTGCTTTTATCTTTTAGGAGAATTTACTCCTGAAATGCAGTTGCGCATCAGACAAGAGATTGAAAAGGAAAAGAAAACAGAACCCTGGAAAGAGAAGTTCTTTGAAAGATTTTATGGAGAAAAGTAAGTATCAAAGTAAAATTTAGTATTTTAATAAAAGAATGAGCCTCAGATGTAAATTAACATACAATTTTGTTTTTCTTAACAAATTCATTATTCAACAAACATTATTCAATAGCTTATTTGCTTAGTAGTACATGCATAAAGATAAAACAGAGGAGAGGAAAACCACTTTGAGATTCTTGGGAGAAAGGGCAAGATAAAAATGGATTTTAAAAGATACAGGAATTTTCTCAGATTTCAGTAAAGGGCTTTTATGTACTGTTGCTGAAAGATGTATCTCATAACATTAGTCCAGTCCATCAAGTGCAAATATCCTGCTTCTAATGAAACACCCTTACAAAATCTAATAATAACAATATCGGTTACCTTTATGACAGACAACAGCAACATGATTTTTTCAGATCCAGTATCAGCAGCAGCTAAAACCATAGAGTGCTAAAGTAATGTCTACTAAATTAATTCCTTATGATATTTAGGTGTCAGATCATCCATATGGGCCATATAGTTTTGTCTTTCACATAGACTGATCCTGCAATTTAGAAATGCTGTATAGATATGACCAGGGGTCTTTTGGGGCCAGAGCGCACTGGAGCGCCGCTCCGGGAGGCCAGGCGCTGGAGGCGGTGGCAGCAAGCCCTGCCCCCAGCTCCCCGTGCTGCGGCCCCCTGCTGCCTCCCCGGGCCAGCGCCGGAGCGCTGCGGCCCAGGGAGGGCAGAAGAGGCCCCCCGCAAGCTCCCCGGGCCAGCGGCAGAGCGCTGCGGCACTTGGAGGGCAGAAGAGGCCCCCCCGCCGCCTCCCAGGGCCAGCGCTGGAGCACTGCGGCCCTGGGAGGCCAGGCCCCCACCACCACCTCCCAGGGTAAGTGAGGGATCCGCAGGGGGTGGCGGAGGCTTGATTGGGGTGGGTGGGGAGGTGGGAGAGCTTCCCCCTTCCCCCCATCTCTTTGCCCTCTTTCTTTCCCTCCTTTTCTTTCTCTTTTTCCCTTCTCTTCCTTCCTTCCTTCCTCTCGTGTCCTCCTTTCCTTCTCTCTTTCTTTCATTTCCTACTTTCCTTCTCTCCTTCTTTAAACCCCTTCTCTCTTCGCCCCCCCCCCCCCGTGCTGGCTGGGGAAGGGGAGGCTTTTGAATATGCCTCCCCTCCCCTTTTGCTTTCCCTTCTGACATCACTTCCGGTGATGTCAGGGGGCATTGTATATGCTAATGAGTCCTTATGCTAATAGCCTAGTAGCTCATTAGCATACTGTATGTTAATGAGCTCCTGCAGCTCTTTTTCTAGGAAAAGACCCCTGGATATGACAATAGTTTTAGTTGTGGTGGGGTTTTTTTCCATTTCAAGTGTCACTGGCCTCCTTGATGGTTGTCTTCTCTTGCTTTTTACCTTTGCTCGATTTCTTGCAAACTTTGCCTTAAAGCCCCATGCTAAAGCTTTCATTAGACCCCTATAGCCTATTTTTGTGTGCTTTGTGCAATGCTAGCGATAGCCTACTTCCATCCTTACTACTCGTTTATCAAGCCTTTGTCCTGTCTGTCTTATCTAAACGGTAAATTTATGGGCAGGGAAGTGTCATTTCTATGTTTCTAGGTAAGCTGTTGGTGATAAATGTGGAAGGAGAGAGGTAATTGCAGATAATTTACAGTACTAGCAGCATCTCTGGTATTACAGATAGTGAATAAAACATATCAGCATGTCAGCACTTTCCTTAAATGCGGGTCTTTCTTGATCACATGTACAGGGAGTGATGGGTTGATACAATTTAAAGCACAAAAAGGACAGTTGGGTGAGGCAGCTGGACCCTTATCTGCAGCTTTTTCTCCTCCAGCTGCTTTTCTCCTGGCTGGGCTAGTTTTTGCATGGGAGCCTAGCTAGAGGAAAGATGACCTTGTGGGACAGACAGTGGGGGATAAGTGGTGAAGGGAAAGTGTTCTGTTCTTCCCACCCGTGCACTTTTTTGTGCTTTCATTCTAGAACTTACTGCTGCACTTTACCACATGATTGCTGCAAATTGCATTTAAAGATTCTAATCTGCTGCTATCCAGTGTAGTCTGGCCATAAACATAGGGCTATGCTTGATTTTTTTAAAAAAAACTTGCACGAAGAAGGTTGTGGTCACATACACTAAATTATCCACTTTCGAACTGGATTTTGCCAGTTCACACCAGAAAATCCAGTTTGAAAGTGGATTGAAAGTGGATTATTTAGTATGTGTGACCACAGCCAAAGTCAGGTATGTTCTGGTTTGCCCCCCAAGCCAGAAGGAAGAGACGTACGGCATTGTTGAATTAACTAATGGGCCACTTTATTAACTATTAACATAACATAAAACACGGCAAGGGCCAATCATAACTGCATTGCGGACAGGCCAAGGCCAGGTGTCAAGAAGACCCTTCCCTTGCCACGTACACTAGGGCGAGCCACCATGCCCCAGGAGGTAGCCTACCAATGCAGCTCGTGCCTGGTCAGCATGATCGGGTGGTCAGCATGATCAGGTGGTCACCCTGGAACTCCATCCCCCGAACCGCAAGGTTCAAAGGGAAGAAATCCATGCCGGTCCCGCAGGAATTCTGCTTTCTCCGCCCCTGGCTGCAGGGCCCAAGGGCTGTACTCGCAAGACCCCCTGCCCCAATTAGGGGTGTCAGTTGGTGCTCACCAGACCGCAATCAGTATCTTAACTAAAACCACATCTTAACTGACCAACCACACCCAAGCCAATTACCCAATCCACTGCTACAGTACAGGGTAGGCGAAAACCCCCCCACCAACAAGCCAATTCAGGTAGAGGTGAAAGATTCCTACCCGGCCCCCAATAGGGTGACCAGCCACAGCCTGTACTGCTTCCAGGGTGGGAGGGTGGGCCACAATCCGGTGAAAACTGGTTGGGAGGCAGCAAAGGCCGGCCCAAGAGACTTCCGGCCCCGGCTCTCCTGAAGACCCGACTATGGCTGCACCGCCAAAACAAGCATACCCTTCCTCCTCCCTGGGAGGCAAAGGCAGCCCCCAAGCAGCACGGCCAGTCGGCCTGCTGCCAGTTGAACTGGGTTATTTTTATGGTGAATGCACTTCTAAAATGGCAGAAATTATTTTCAGCTCCACAAAGAAAAGGTTGTACTGGTCTGATTTAAGACTTTAAGAGTGGAATTAGAATTAAATAAGGGAAATTGTGAAATGCAGAACATTTGTAGCAGTTTCTGAGAAAATTGTCTTATGTCAATTGAATATTATCATTACATGAGGGACTGATCTGGACATTTTTACTTCGGCATACATGGTGGGGGTTTTTTAAAAAAACTTTTTACAAACCTGTTTAATTCGGGAGTATTGCAAGCAAAAATTATTGTTGTTATTCACAAATTAAAATTGTGGGTATTTATGCATTTTATGGAATTTAAATATTACTGTTGTATATATGATGAATTACTGTTGTATATATGATGAATATAAATTCATCATTTTGTAATGGTAAAGCTTGTAATTGTGTCCTCAGCTTGGATTATTTCAGGGTCTCTCATCTGAAGATCCATATTGATCATGTAATGCTATTGATTCTTCCTATATTCTTATCTGGAGGATTCCAAAATGGCTGCTATACCTTGCTTTTCATTTCTAACATAAGAGTGTCAATGACCATTATTATTTATTTTTCAAATACTTGATTGGATCCAAACATCTTTTTTACTCAACAGATTTCCCTCTTTTCTACATCCCTTTTCCCACATGGCTTTTGTCCATTCAAGCCCTGTGTGCTTTCAGCTTAGCTTTTTTTGGTGGTCAAAGGGGGATCCCTTCTTCTCTTTTTTTTCCACCAACGGAAAAGCTATTTGGATCCAAACCACTACTTTTAAGCATTATAAAGACAAAATATACTATCTTGTGTGCAATGCTCCCTCTAAGCTGTGGAGTCTGCTTTGTGAGCTACTGGCATTAAAGTTGTGAGCGATGATTTGGCTACTGCATAAATTAGTTTGCTCTGGAGCCATCCTTCCTGAGCTAAGACAGAAACACGTGAGCCGGAGGTTAAACAACGGTGAGCTAGCTCACACTAACTCAGCTTAGAGGGAATATGCTGGTATGCCAAGGCGTGTTTTTTTAGCCTATATAACAAGCTGCCATGTGGCTATGCAGTTATCACTCTGGGGGAAGGGACTGATATTGCTTCTGAGCCTTATAGTGCCTCTTCCTTGGTTTAACATATCATGTAACATTTAAATATTTCCAAAAATGTTTTATAAGCCATCAGGTCACCTGTCTCTCTCTCTCTCATAATAGCAAATTTAAACACATATTCTGTATGACATTTTAATGTGTCTGTTGTGGTCATGGAGATGTGAATGAGGTAAGCAGAGATGACAGCAGGAGTACTTTTATCAGTTTGCCATAAGAAGTGCTAGAAAAATGGGAAATGATAAACTTTAGATAAATACATTCTGCAGACTTTTGAGTCATCCCCATTTTTTGTCTCAGTTGCTATGACATGACACCAGAGAAATAACAGTAACTATACTTTTACCTTCAGATTTCTGAAGCCAACTGCATCAACCCCCACCCTAGTATCACCCACAAAAACACCAGCTTGGTGTAAAACGTTATGTACTTCCAAGTATTTCCTTTGGATTACAGCCATTGTAAACTTTTTTGAGATAGTATAAACAGTTGGGAGTAAAACTTCATTAGTTTTAGAAGTTAAATGCACTATTTTTAGATAACAATATTTTATATCTGCATTATCCAGGTTTACTTCTTCAGGTTCATTCAAAGCTCATAATTTTGCAGCAAGCAGTGACATTTCTGAAATATAAGTGGTTATTTGACGTGTCCATGACAACTTCATAGTTTAATCGTGTATAATTCCTCTTCAGGCTTGGAATGTCAATAGAAGAATCTATGAAGCTCACGTCTGCGCAGAACAATAATGAAGATGAAGATAATTCACTCTGTGGATCTTCAGAGCTGCCTGATCCTTCAAAAGAGTCTGTTTTTGAAGATCATGAAGAGAAAAACAATCAACTACCACCACTGCCAGAGACCAGTTTCTGTCAGCCCCTTTGCAACATGGAACATGTTTCAGCCAAAGATGTACTAACAGAAGCAGAAGACATTTTGATACCTGAGGAGGCTGTTATTCAAGAGGAGATTGCTGAGGAGGTTGAGACAAGTATCTGTGAGTGTCAAGAGGAAAACCATAAAACAGGACATGTGAATAATGAACAACCAGACAGTCCAGTGGGCTCAAATGAAGAAACAGAAACTTTATCACTTACAGAGAATTCTGAATCCTGTGTTGTGATGAATGATATAGTGGGTGCATTGGCTCATGATGAAGTTAAGGTAGAAGAGAAATTAGAATATTCCCAAGAAGAAATGGCAGTCATGACTGACCAATTGGAAAATAGTTTATCACCTTCACAGTCTGCTTCATCTACAAATTCTCTCAGTAATATGGAAGAAAGGGACATGGAGTCTGAAAAAGAGATAAATCTCCATGGAAAATATTCCCCTGTCCTCAATGGTTCCTTGTTCACTGGTGGAAGTGTTGCTGTTCATATGGAGCTGCAGAGTGACCCTGAAGAGCAGTCATCTGAGAATGCTTGTATTTCTGAAACTTCATTTTCCTCTGGAAGCCCAGAAGAACCATGTGTTAGTATTGCATCTCCAGGAGGTGATACCCAGTCTACTTCAGAGGAGCCTTGCACTCCAGCGTCTCTTGAAACAGCTTGCTCATCTGATGTATCTTGCACTGAAAACACTGAAAATGATAGTCAGCAGAAAGCTATGAATGATAGCCTGCATGCATCTTTAGCATCTGAAGTATCTCCAATGCCAGCCTCACCTGTAACATCAGAAGCATCTAATATGTCAAATTTGCCTTTGACTTCGGAAGCATCACCAGTTTCTAATTTACCTTTACCATCAGAAACATCACCAATGTCTGATTTGCCTTTAACATCTGAAACCTCTTCAGTGTCTTCTGTTCTTTTAGCTTCTGAAACATCTCATTCCAGCAGTTTACCACTACCTTCAGAAACATCTCCACTTTCTGGTTCCCCAATGAGTGAAAGATTTATTCTGCAGCAGAGAAAATCTCCATGTTTGTCTGAAGAATCTCTGTCACCACTGAAAGAAGAAGCCTCTGCCATTCCTAATGCTTCCCAAGAGGAGAATGTTGCATCACAAGAAAAACAGCTCCATGGTGTACCTGAAACTGTGAAAGCTGCCATACCTGAAGCTTCAACAGTAGAAGAATCCCAACCTCATAGAAACTTTACTAATCAACCATGTAGATCACATATTGAAATAGAAAAAACTTTTATTTCTTCTGCTTCAGAACATTCTTCTTCAGAGGTGATAAAAATTAGAAACCATAGTGCTCAGCAAAGAACTGAAAAGAAAGTTACAGTCTCTCAGCTGGAGGTATCTGTTCTAACGGAAGTGGCAGGGTGCAAAAATACTGAATCTCTTCCATCTAAATCACATGATAAACTATATACCTCATCAGAAAAACTGATATTCTCAGAAGTGGGAAGAAGTAAGTCTCATAAACTTCAAGGGGCAGCACAGGGTCGGTTTGAAGGTTCCTATTCTTCAAAGTCCTCAGAATCCACAAAATTACCTGAAGTAAAAGGTGAAAATAGAGAACTGGAGATCCCAAAGAGGAAGACTGCTGAACATCATAGTTTTGGAATCTGCAAAGAGAAGCGAGCAAGAATTGAAGATGAACAATCTCATCGTAATGCATCAACAAATTCATCTGAGAAAGAGCAGCCACCTAGGGAAGAGCCCAGAGTCCCACCTCTTAAGGTAAAATGATTGGGGGGGGGGGATGTACTGACACACAAATATTAATCATCTTATTCTAGAGTAACTCAAACAAATACTTCTAGACAATGAAGCCTTTCTTCTGCTAGCTTATAGGTAAAACAATAGCTAGCAGCTGATAGTATAGGGAGAATGGTATTTGTTTCATTATAAGTTACCAACGAGAGTATAGTGCACCTTAGTACACCAGAAGTATTTTAAAAGTATACCATATTTTTCCCAGAAACAGGAAGGTAAAGCTTGTGGAGAGTGCTGTTATGAGAATTCCCCCCCACACACACACACACACTATCACTATCCGTAGAGATCTGTACATTAAACCAGCAAATTGTTTCCACTGTACTATTAAAGGATATTAAAAGCTTAACACCCTTTGATGACATTCATGTTGCTAATGTCTAAGCTGCATTATTTTGGAAAGGCACAAAACCCCCTGAAAGAGTTAACTGGACATACTCAATGGCCATGAATAAAGAGCTATGCATACAGCTCACATGCCTGGATAAGCAACTCTGCAATACTATAGAATCTGACTATAGATTTAAAATGTACTCCAGTGACTTTTGCTTGGTTCAGAAATGAGTGATAGAAGGTGGAATTATTCCCACAGGACAGTAAGTTAGTGAACTTGCCCAAGAGCTTTTATATATTTTATATGTGGCATAAAGAACACAATGAGTTCATGATGGACAATAGTTATTAAAGGGTACATAATATTCAGCCTTTCCCCCTTTAATAGTTGGTAAAATGTTCCACTCATGCTGTGAAATCTTTCATGAGATATTAAGGGAATTCATTATGTATATTTTTTTAATGCGATTCCCTCTTTCCTTTTCAGATTCAGCTTTCAAAAATTGGTCCACCGTTTATTATCAAGAGCCAGCCTGTTTCCAAGCCAGAACCTAGGGCTTCTCCAAGCACATCAGTCAGTAGCGGGAGGAACACTGGGGCTAGAACACTGGCAGATATCAAAGCAAGAGCCCAGCAAGCTAGAGCGCAGAGGGAGGCAGCAGCCGCTGCAGCAGTTGCAGCCGCCGCAAGCATTGTTTCTGGAGGCTTAGGGAGCCCCTGTGAAGGTGGAAAAACTAGAACATTGGCACACATCAAGGAACAGACAAAGGCCAAATTATTTGCAAAGCACCAAGCAAGAGCC
This sequence comes from Gekko japonicus, assembly GCF_001447785.1. Classification (NCBI taxonomy): domain Eukaryota; kingdom Metazoa; phylum Chordata; class Lepidosauria; order Squamata; family Gekkonidae; genus Gekko; species Gekko japonicus. The sequence goes on from NW_015175994.1 coordinate 661,114, forward strand.
CACTTACTCCAGAGTAATAAAGAAACAAAGTCTCAACATGCCTCAAAGGAAGGTCCATCAGTCTTAGAAATCTCTGCCTCTTCTGAAACAAAGATTGAAGGTTCTACTGGTGTAATTATAGTTAATCCTAACTGCAGGTCTCCTAGCAACAAGTCTGCTCACCTTCGTGAAACTACCACTCTATTGCAGCAGTCACTTAATGCCAGTACTGTATCAGAAACTAGTACTGACATCTCTGAACACAGTTCTGAAGAAAATATACCTATGTCTCATTTGTGTGAGAAAATTCTTTCATCTACCTCTGCAGAAAGTAACAGTGTGTCAGTGCTGTACAATAAAACCTCAGTCCCCATGTCTGTGTGTAGCACTGTTATGTCGGGAGCAATTAAGGAACTTCCTTTTGCAGGTTCCATTGAAAAGTCCTCTGTTTTAATGTCCATTGAAAGCACAGACTCAAAGGCTTGCAATATAAACATGCTGAAATCCATCCAAGGAAGTGACACTCCATGCATTGCCATCATGCCAAAATGTGTTGAGAGTTCCACTGTGCCAGCTGCAATAGATAGTACAGTTCTGTCAAACCCCATGGATGAAAAAAGATTGCCAATAGCAAGCAGCAATGCAAACATTGTCATTTCCAGTCAATATACCACTGTGCCAACTTCATCCATTGCAAATAATTTGCCAAATCATCTGGGTGGCAGCTCTGTTCTTATTCCTCCAGTGGGATCAACAAACAGATACTCTTCTGATAAGATAGCTATAACAGGGTGCAGTGATCCAAGTGCTTTGTCGAGTAGCACCTCTATTAGGGCAACTTTACACTGCAACGAGGCACTTCCAGCAGCAGATTCTGGTGGCAGGACTTCCATTTCAATATTTGCTGGTAACATGATGACTGTAAGTTCTTATGAGAGCTCTGCAAAGATGACCACGGAGGCTGTGGACAGACATTCCGGCATGAGAAATCGAATAGATATGTCTGGTAAACCCTCAGTAAGTTATGCACAAGCACCCATGAATAGATCTATTCCTTGTAAAGTCATTGTTGACCACACAACAACAACAATGAACTCAAATTTGTCCCTGGGTACTTCCGTTGAAAACTCAGAAATCAACACAGATATGCACAGCCGGTCTATTAGGACAGAAACTGCCTTACAAAATATAGCATGTCCTCAAGTGTCTGTAATCAGCAGGCCAGAGCTTCTGGCTAATGAAAATCTGGACCACAGCTCTGGCTTTAACGCCACAAAGCAAGATGGCAAACATTTGCAAGCAGCGTGCCCCAGTCTTCGAGAAGTGCCTCTAGCTCCTCAAGAGAAACGCCTGGAGGCTGTTCCTCCCAGCCAAGTCAGTTTTTCTGAACCATTACGAGGTCCTTTGGCTTTCAAAAGTGAAGCAGATCCTGTCCGTGCCAACCCATATAACAGTAGCAGAATCTGCTGGAATGATGAGGAGGCAATGAATACTGACCAGTCTTTGATCAGCCATCTTAACCCAAATAAGCATAAGGAATACACTGAGCAAAACTGCATTAAAAATGTCAAAACAGAGTCTTCAAGTTTTGTGCATCTGAATGAGATGCATTCGAGGAACGTTGTGACCAGTATGGCCTTGCCTGTTAAAGCAGAAGTGAATGAATCTGACAAATGCTTTAGGATGGACACTGAAGATTTTGCAAGACCTGAAATGCCTCTTCAAACAGCAGAAATAGCCACAAGTGCACAGTCGGCCCAAAGCTCCAAGATAGCGGTCACAGATTCCATGGAGAACTCTTTGTCACTGACAACAGAAACACTGAAAAGAGTTACAAGTGCTGGCAGTTCTAGCTGTCGTTTGTCATCAGTAGAAGCCAACAATCCTCTGGTGACACAGTTACTGCAAGGCAACCTGCCACTGGAGAAAGTGTTGCCACAACCCAGGTTAGGAGCCAAGCTAGAAATTAACAGGGTTCCCTTGCCTTTGCAAACTACCTCAGTGTGTAAATCAGTAACATCTGAGAGAAATGTGGTTGAAAACCCTTCCAGTTCTCCAAACACAGACAGCAGAAGTTTTACAGCAGCCAGTATAGCCCCACTGCAAATCAGAAAGCGTGAAAACCATCCCAAAAAGAGGATGGTCAGGACAGTGGGGGAAGTTAAATGTGAGCCTGGGAAGCCATCAATGGAGACAGATGTTAAAGTGGGTCCTTGTGTAATCAGTGCCGGCATGAACCAACTTGGGCACGGTCAGCTGTTTAAGCAAGAGTGGCCAAACAAGCATACCATTCAAAGCAGAGTTGCACACAGCCCAGAGATAAAGCAGCAGAAGAGGCCATTGCCCTCGTGCAGTTTCCAACAGAACCTATTCAATGTGGACAAAAATGGCAGCTTTCCGGCAGAAGCCAGTACCTCACACAGACAGCACTTCTACCAACTACCCATGGCTGCAAGGGGGCCTGTTCCTACAGCAGCTTTGATGCAGACAACTCTGAAAGCCCCGCCTGGCTGCAGTGCCTTTGCTTATAGCAGGCAGCTAGACCAGAAGGGGTTGGGGGAGGTCAACGTTTCCACAGCTCACCAGCTGAGGCTGGGGAGTGTTTTCCCCCCTAACATTCAAATTAAGGAAGGTGATGACATTTCTAGTGCCTCACAGACTCTGCAGAATAAATCCTTAGTCCATCCCCCTCCACCTCTACCCCCCCCAACTGACAGTTACTATGGAAACCACTAAAAGACTTAGTTGGCCTCAGCCGGCAAGCGTCTGTAGCAATATAAAAACTGAACCCATTTCTTTTGAGGAAGGTCTAAGCAGCAGCTGTGAGCTGGGCATTAAACAAGCTTCTTATGATCAGAACGAAGTAAAAGAACAGTTGAAAGCCTTTGCATTGAAAAATGCCGACTTCCCGTCTTATTTACTTTCTGAGCCCCAGAAGCCTTTCCCCCAATTAACTGCTCAGAAAATACAGACTCAGCAGCAGCAGCAGCAGCTCTGTGGAAATTATCCTACTATACACTTTGGTAGCACAAGCTTCAAAAGGGCAGCATCTGCAATTGAAAAATCAATTGGAATTTTAGGAAGTAGTTCAAACACAGCCTCAAGCCTCTCTATTCAGAACACTCCGATTCCGGTTCAGAAATTTGCTGACAGCAACAGTGCAGATGAGCTGGAACTGAAATGCTCTTGCAGGCTGAAAGCCATGATAGTGTGTAAAGGCTGCGGAGCCTTCTGCCATGATGACTGCATAGGCCCTTCGAAATTGTGTGTAGCTTGTTTAGTTGTTCGGTAGAATCTGAAGCAGAGATGCAGTATCCCTTGTTCACATGGGAGAGTACACCGATAAAATGGAGGAGCAACTGGAATGTTTCAGGCCATTTTGTATCTGGATACAAAATGTTTCTGGGGAAGCTTTGTTTAGAATTGCATTGTTTCTGCTTGCATGACGCTCCCTGGAACGAAGAACCCCCTCTAGAAATGTGCCCCCAAAGGTTAAAACCTTTCAAGCTTTCTTGCTGTGTTTAAATGTAAAATTGCATTTTTGTTTCTATTTATGAGCACCAAGTGCAGAACATTATTTTCCCCATTTATAAAAGGATAACCACTGTCATCTTTGAAAGAATTACTAGTTTCATTATCTCTAGATTTTTTTGCATGGAACAATGCAAGAATGCAGGAGAACCTTGCCAGTGATGAAGAGACTGAGTAGAAAGAATGGTATTCTGCTATCACTAGTGGACCATTATGGGTACTGCCATTCAGTAGTAGTTGTAATAATGATTGCCGTCCATGTTTGACTTATAGGCAGCAAGAAGGAATGAAACAGTTTGACAACCTGATATCAGGAGCTTGGCTGCATTATAACAGGCTGTTATATTGGGGAAGATGTTAATTAAGCCAGCTATGGAGGATTACCTATATCAAATTGTAATTTGCATGATTTGAAAAGTTTGGGGATGGGTAAAAGATGATAACTTCCACACTTATAATGTATTAATCCATTTATCTTTCCCATACCTCACCTATACATTTTGCCCTAAGTGGTGATACTCATCATATATACATATATGGACCATATTAAGTAAACACGCATGTTCTTAGCAATGATACCATTTGATTCAAAATCAGTGTAGATCTAAAACAGCAAACAAAAAAAATCACATATAGCTTATAGTTCTTTTAAATATGTTTACAGCTTGATACATTTTAAAATACTTCAGTAATCATATCTTTGTTTTTTAGAGAAGTCACCCTACAAGTATTTGTGGGACTGTTAGAGGAATGAAGAGATTTTAAAGGGATACTGCATCTTTTAATGCTCAGTATTATATCTAGTAGTGGTTTATGCTAAGTTTGTATTCAAGAGATATAAGCCACCAAAATATTGGAGAAGAGCTGTGACAATTGTGGGTTGTTTTTTTTTACTGAGAACGTTGCCAAGGCATAAAAATATGGAGTTTGATTAGAGCAGCTACTTGGTTATCTCAAAAATCATTTTTTTCCCTACCAAGGAGAACGCAAAATGTAGAATGAAAGCTACTCACATGCTGTCATGAATTTAACACCACTGTGAAGTAAACATGGGAGAAATACATCATTCCTACCCACACAGTAGAACCTTACGAACCTCATGCCTGGCAATCCATGCAAAAAATTGGCAATCCCTTTCTATCTCTCATGAAAGATTTATAATGGAAAAGTGCTGCACTGAAACCGTCAAATATTTTACTATCTGAAACAAATTGTGCAACAATATTTTGGTTCAAAGTATTAATTTTAAAAGGATAATATAATACATGTTTATGTATTGAATTTGCTTATTATTAAATCAGTAACCCATAACTGTTCAGGCATGTACATGCTAGTGAGGTTCTACTGTTCTAGAAATCATATTTAACATGAAATCTGCCATTCCATGAAGCCTGTTTTCTTTATTATTTTTTTCATGAGGTGAAATATGTAAAGCTCACATTCCTGTAGCCAGTGGTCCTGTGGTTTGACTTTCTGTTTCGTTTTCATAGTAAGACTTACAGATTGTCTTGATATTATAGTATGAAAAAAACTAGACAATTACAATTGCCTCATCAAGACAGGCACTGAGAGGCAATGGTCTATTGTAGTTTAAAAGCACTCCATTGGAGAGAATTAACTTGCAGATTTCCAGCACTTTCAGGTATCCTTGAAGAGAGGGTTTTAAAAAAACACATTAGAAAAGCATGTTTTTGTAATGTGCAAAATAGATGGCCAAAGGGAGCCATTGTTAAACAGGCATGTGCTTGCATATTTAGTTGAATTTAAGAGGAATTTTAAATTGGAATTCTGTTGTGAATATATGCAGTGGATGAAATCCCAGTTCCAGTTAAATTCCTGCCTGCACTGGAACCAAGATTGTATCTGATGAAGTCAGGGTATTTTCTTTTTTAAAAATAACCAGTGACCAATTTATAGCTAGACTAACATCTTCTACCGGTCCTAAGAATGCATCACTTATTAGGTCCAAAAACATAGAGAGATTTTGGGCACAATCCAGAGGAAGCTAAGCACTTAAGTCCGCCTATGCATTCTTACTTCAGAGTAAGAATCACTGAACTAAACTGGACTTCCAGAAACACATGCATATGGATGGGGGGCAAATCTCATTTGATTTAAATGGAATTTTGACATGCTTGGCTTTCTCCAGATTATACCACTTGTCTCATCCTATTCACAGTTTACACTGAATACATGTACAATCCCTGTATGGTATACACTTGATAGTTCTTTGTATGCGGGTTGAGTAATTCTCATGTTACAGTCAACACATGTACAGCTGAATTTGGCACAAAATCCAAATTTAACAAGGTACTGGTTCCTGGTTTCATTCATAAAGTTAACGCATGTTGGCTCTTTCTTCCAAACAAGAATACACATGTCCAAGCAGGATGTATGTGTGTTCACTGTAACATGTGAACAGGGCTTCTGTGTTATGGCTGGGGTAGGATTTGAATGAATTTTAATCATTCTCGTAATTATTGGAATGAGGGACAGACTAGAAAGGATGGTAGTTGATTTGTATGTTTAAATTTGGGTAAGCAGTGAAATAAGCATGTAGAAACTTGGGCTGGAGTCTGATTTTAAAAGCAAAAATGACATGTGGGTGAAGGGCACTGAACCCTCCTCCACTTTTGCTGTATCCCTCTTTATCTTCTCCATACCCCAGCACCATTCTTACAGTTGTTTTCACTGTTGGTATCAGAACTTGGCTGGGAGAGATGTGTGTGGAGAAACTGGCTCTGGGGAGACAGCAGCAGGTAGGAGGGTTTAGCACTCTCTACATGTGCAATGCATTTATTGTCAAAATAGGATGTGTGTGCACATACATGCTTTCTATACACATGGGATTGCAGCTGATCCAGGTTTAAACAGTCATCACAATTTAGTTTAGTCCTAAGGCTGTGACTAACTAGAACTTCTCCGCATTCATGATGTGTATTTTTTTTTTTGTGTGTGTGTGCATGCATGTGTAAGGTGGCATGATTGCAGTTGCTTTATTTAGCATAGGAGAGGGTGTTCCTTAAAATGGGCATTGGACATATGGTGCTATGTGTTATTCTGTGTTTCTCCAAGCTTCTCCCTAGTGGAATTCAAGCCACTGTTCCCTTACATTGCACCAGGAATTTATTTTGGCTTTCTGTTTAGAAATGGCTAAGGGTAGCAGTATTAGTTTCTGAGAACTCTCCATGTATAGATTATAACAGGTATTTTGTTCACTCTAAACACTACATTAGTCTTCTCTCATTCTTGCCCACACTTCAGTCCCTATGTCACTGGATTCAGCCATGACAGTACAGTTTATGGCATTGGGTTTCCTACGTTTATGCACTGAAAGAGGGGTGAGGGTGGGAAATGCAGCTGAAGAGCCCACATCTCCATGCATGTGTGTTTGGGTATATCTGCACCAGTACCTTTTGTCCCAGATTTTCCTAGTATTTGTTTTGTGTGCTTCTCATACACCTATACATACATCCTGTTCTCAGGATTGTGAGCTTTTAAGAAAAGAGAACATAAGAACATGAGAGAAGCCATGTTGGATCAGGCCAATAGCCCACCCAGTCCAATACTCTGTGTTACACAGTGGCCAAAAACCAGGTGCTACCAGGAAGTCCACCAGCGGAGCCAGACTCCAGAAGCCCTCCCAGTGTTGCCCCCCAAACACACAAGAATACAGAGCACCACTGCCCCAGACATAGTGTTCCATCTATACCTTATGGCTAATACTATTGATGGACCTCTGCTCCATATGTTTATCTAATCCGCTCTTGAAGCTGTCTATGCTTGTAGCTGCCACCACTTCTTGTGACACTCAGTACAATACACTGGCTAGCCGCCAACCCACTGCTGGCATTCTACCTTTATAATTTTTTTTATTTTAATCCCCCTTTTTATAAACTTCTTGTTTATGTAGGTTTATTAGTGGAAAGTCTGCTTTGCCCTATTAGGGGTGTGAAGAGACTAGGGCCCTGGCTTCTCTGCCCTGCTGCTGAACTTGCATGTCTGCTGAACTCACTCGTTTATTACCTAATTCCAGACACTTTGTCACTGGAGCTGAGGCACTTCATCACTGGAGCTGAGGCACTTCATCACTGGAGCAGGGCCTATGACCTCGCTGAGCTGGGCCTGCTCTTGGGAACCCTAAGTAAATAGCAGCCATTCATGCAGCAAATAATTTTAGTGCTATTAACAAAAATTCCTAGGGCTTGTTGAGGTTGTATGGAACAATATCCTTTGGTAAGGAACAATGTGAGATGATTGTATAAAACATAACCATTATTATGGAAACATTTGTCTCATTTATCTGGATGCCAAGAGCTGATGAGAACTGGTGTGACCAGCTAACTCTGCAAATATTGGCTTACATGAGTGGGTCTGCTTGCGTGAGCAAGATAACATCTGACAAGGAGAATTGTAAAAGCTTTCATCTTCACATCCACAATTAGAAAAAAATTGCAAGATGTAGTTTTTCTGGTTCTGGAGATGCAAAAGTGTTCTTCCATGAGTCTTCTTAGATTCCTGAAGCTCTTTAAATGAGCATTTAATTGCAGGATAGCTAGCTTCAGTAACAGCACTATGAATAGTTCAAGAGTTTAAGATAGGGCTGTGCCAAATGTTTGTGATGTTTGACTTTTCATGCAAAGGTTGCTGTCTCGGGGTGGGGTGGGACGCAAAACTTTATTTCTCAGTCATGCACAGTTTTCATACCTGCAGATAGTCTGGTTTCCCATTGCTGGTTTAGTGTTTTGGGGGGTTTTTAACCTGAAAGGGAGTCTGTGGTATTTAATTCTAGCCACTCAGGAATCCTGTAGTGAACATGCTGATGTGGTAGTGTCACACAACCAGTCAGATTTGGCCTTTGATGAGGTCGTTAGAGACTAACAAAGCCCTCCCACTGCCCTTCCTCTAAATTGGAGCACAGGTTGTTGTTGTTGTTTTAATAATTTTTTATTGCTTTTCCACTACAAAAACTGCAAAGGGTGGGGAAATATGGAGAACTAAAATTAAAATATGAAGCTAAAGCAAGGATCATAATGCATATAGATAACATATTTGTCTTCCCACAGCTATTAGCAAAGCAAAAGAGAAATGTTATTGTTTATGATTATTACAAAATCATACTAATTTAGGCACAATTAGCCAAAATAGGCGCATTCTAGTTTCTTATATGAAAAAGAAAAAGGGAAATAAGTAAAGCTTTCAGCGTTAAGCTACATATCATATATTTTATCTCTTGTGTTTGCTTTTATCATAGCTCAGTTTAACTTTGAGGATTTTAGGAACTATTTCTCCTTTTTCCAAATCAGAATCTTCTGAGGAGCTGCCAGAAGTGCTTCCACTGTTTTCCAATTCATGTTCTCTCTTTTCTTCTATTTGGCTGTTGTCCTCTGTTTTCCCTTTTTCTTTGGCCACTGTTTGGTGCTTCTCCAAAACTCTTTTTTTATCTTTGTAGTTGAAGATAAGTCCTTCTGGAAATGTCCATCTGAAGGGAATGGAATGTTTGTGTAGAAAGGAAGTTAAATTTTTATATTGTCTCCTCCGCTTTCGTATCTCAAATGGAATGTCTTTTAAAACTCTTGCCTCTTCGTCTTTGATTTTCAGAATTATCCCATTCATCGCTTTCAAGATTATATCTCTCATTGATCTCTTGGAGAACTTAATAAATATTTCACCAGGCACTTTATTTTTCTTAATGAAATCTGGGTAGGTTCGGTAAACCATATCCATATTGCTTTGTATAAATTCCGCTTTAAGATCTGTCACTGGTGCCAATGCGTCGCTCAAGATCTCTTTTAAGTTCTCCCCTTTCTGTTCTGGGATACCCTGGAACCTCAAGACATATAGTGATTTCTCCATTTTAGCTGTAACAACTGCTCCTTATCGGAAATCCGCTCTTTTCCCATGACCTCCAGTCTCTGATTTATCGAGTTTGCCTTAGCACCAACTTGTTTGACCACCTTATTCTTCTGTCTTTGTAAAAGTTTCTTTCAACTGTTTCTGGAGAGCATCAAATTTGCTGTTGAGATTAGTCATCTGGTCCAACAGAGGGCGCAGCACCGTAGCCAACATGTTTGGGAAGTCAGTAGCTTCTTCTGGTTTAAAAGTTGATGTCAGTGAGCTGGCAATTCCTGGAGAAAATTTATTCCTAGCTGCCATTTTATCTCCTCACAGTGGCATTGTTTACACAAGATAAGGTCTGTTTAAACACTCTGAAAGACTGTCTGCTTTATACGCTTTGAACTATTTTGCCCCGTATTCAGCTAGATTGAAGCTTTTCTGGTCAAAACCGTCTCTCTGCCCCTCGCTTTTGCTTACGAACCGGCGCTTTTCCTGGGGAAGGGATTTCAACTCCTCTCCCCCCCCCCCGAATCGGCTTGGGGCTTTTAGAATGGTTATCCACTTTGACGCTTGATTAGTTACAGGGATGCATAAACTCACAGTTCATTCCAACGCTTATTCCAAAAGGTGGGAAGAATAACCAAGCGCTGGATCACTTGCTCACTTCGTCCACTGTGTGTCTCTGCTTCCATACTGGGCTCGCGGGGCAGGACCTATCGGGGCAAAGGGGAGCCTCAGTTCCTCAGCTGTCGCCTTGGAAGAGGCACCCCTCATGCCCCAGGCTATGTGCCCCCTACAGGGACTCGGGGGGGCAGAATTGTCCGAGACCCCTCCCATCCGCTGCAATTTTGGGGCGCTCACATCAGAGCACAATGGAGTGCACCCGTCCAGCAAGTCACCAAAACCAGAAACCCACAGGTGGTGGTGGTTGTTCAGTCGCACAGTCAAGTCTGACTCTTCGCAACCCTATGGACCACATCATGCCAAGCCCTCCTGTCCTCCATCGTCCTCAGGAGTTTCCTCAACTTCATGTTTGTTGCATTGATAACACTGTCTAACCATCTCATCCTTTGCCATCCCCTTCTTCTTTTACCTTCAATCTTTCCCAGCATCAGGGTCTTCTCCAGTGAATGCTCCCTTCTCATTTGGTGGCCAAAGTATTTGAGCTTCAGCTTCAGTATCTGGCCTTC